>NC_069127.1:59387202-59682202 GCF_026914265.1 Mya arenaria
TTATTCCATATATAAATAAACGGGATATCATATGGAAGTAATTTTATAAAATGTCCCTGATTTCCTAGTATATTTAATAACTTTTTTGTTGATCATTAGACAAAGGTTGCACACTGCTTATATATCAGATAACGAAAATAGGAAACTCGCGTACATTACCAAATCGCGACAAATACGTTACAAGTTTCAATCATAATATCATGTGGGTTTAATGAATAATAACTGTTTACTGGATTGAATAACTGATCGAATTACGAACAGACAAGGCTCTAAAATCACAATACAATGTTAGTTATCTGATATGCTTATTCTAATTACGTTCTGAATAGACAACTTTCCTATTTAACTATATCATAATAGATATACGAAACTTTGTTTGAATTAAACATGTTACGTGGAACCCTTATCATATTGTACTTATTGAAGTAGTTTTAAGTTTATTCAGTATAAATTGTATGACCTGTTACGCTTAAAGCGTTTAGCGTTTGTCGTATTCCTGAAGTTACTAGAGAGTTTTTGCCAATCACGATCAGAATGGCGGATTTTTTTTTTTGGATTATCACCAGTTTCTTTATTCTCAAGATCACTTCCTTAAGCGCTGAATAAGTGTGTATGTCCAATGACAGGCCAGGATCATCCTTCATTGGCAAGAAAAGAAATCCTACCTGAGCTCAAATACACTAACGTCTTGGGTCCTAGTTAAAGACTCATACTCAGGAGTGCGTAATGTCAAATGTAACAGAAAGTGTTTTTGATTGTTGTTTTTTCTAAAAACGATGAAAACTGTGTTCAAAACAGATTATCTTGTTATCTGGTATTTAAAAAAAAAAAAAAAAAAAAAAAGGTGTCGAATTTGAGTCCTAAGTCTGAAACTGTACTCAGATCGGTATTGAATATGGGCACTGCTATAAATCGTTCGAATGAAACACGTATGGTTGTCATTGCAATTTTAATGGACTTTACATCCAGAAATGACATAATAGGAAAAGGACTTGATATTTAAGATTAAATTCCTTCGGTGTTGTTATTCTAAAGTAGTGATATTCTAAATGAAAATTTAAATGAATTGTGCCTTTAATGCCACTAGGAATATAATTAACAAAAAATATGCTTTATTATGCAAATTATTGTAATATCGGGTGTGTTATGCCAATGATAATTTTCTAGTGGCAACCAGTATTTCAATGCAAAAAAAGCATGCAAAACAACACTTTATGATTCAAAGGGTATGTTACAGAATGACTTGTGGCTGATTTGCCCATTGTGATACATAACAATTTCGACCGGCATATCAGATTATCCGGAAATGTAAGTATTGCGTGCATTAACCGCAAAGTAACAAATATATGTTCTAAAATTGAATAAATCCCTATGTGACTTGTAGCTTGGATTTGATTACAGATTACGATTGATACCAGTCAAACACTGAGACTCGTTTTAAATTGTGGATGTAAATAAAGAATTTACTTTCTAATACCATAATCTTAGTGTACCCGCTGAATTCAATTTACCAAAATTGAATGAACGAATAGAAACATTAAAAACTCCTCTAAGACGCCAAAAACCTCATCGTATATTTTTCTTTTGTTAATAAATGGATTTCTCGATTAAGATTTCTCAAGAGCCTTACGCATTCATTTTCAGGTCGAATGTAGGAGATATGGGGCTGATTGTTCAAACGTTTTTTTTTTTAATTGAACAACAGTATAGATTTGGAACAAATTTGTTATGCACTATTTCTGAAGGTTTAAATGACCAGTTTAATTTGTACGTGTTTTATCTAAAAATATGAACATGTTAAAAAGGTAACCTTTTAAATTAATCAACAATTCTGCTAACATTATTGTACATCTTAATAAAGCTCCGTACTATCGGTCCATTGTCATAGCTATGTTGTCGTTTTCTTAGTTGTTGACCATGTCCTAATCTTAAGTGTTGTTGTTTACGTTGTTAGCGGTGCCGTATGCACCGGCGTCGTTTAAAATCTCAAGAAATGATGTTATATCTAATATACTTTACGTTCATATGTTTCTGTGATGCTTGCTCCTGCTGATGCTGCTATGTAAAATACAATAGGATCTAGAGGGACAAGCCAACTAGCTTAACACTAACGAAAATCTAGTAGGTAAACGGGTATGGTTTTCTGTCACATACGTATTGTTTGTTTGTATCGCAAACATTGGAAACTACAGGGCCAAGCCCAGTAGCCAAACATTAACAAATGCACTGTTTAGTTACACAAGGTAAAGGCCTGACGGGCATTAAAAGCCAAATTATTGGATCCAATAGAAATGGATACAATGGTAGCATCTGATATGCTCAATTTATTGCGACACTAAACACACATTCCTTTGTTTTTATAATGTAGGCCTTGAAATTTTAGTATTGCAAATTAGAATAAGTTATCTTCAGATCTACTTTTTTAACATGAAATGATTAGCAAATTAATTTGCCGGTGTTACACATTGGAAATGTAATGTCAGTTTGAAAGCAAGCTTAAGAATTTAAAATAAATGATAGTGAGGAACCAATAAGAAAAGCTAATACTAGTAAGTAAAGCAAAAAACAGGTATGAGCTGATTTAGAATCGCTGCCTTACTTTACTGTTTAAAAATAACGAATACAAAATTGATAGTAAAGCGCCATACCATCATTATATTTCTAGTCGTATCGAATTTGAACGCCACCAATATGTTATTGCACTTTAAAAAGCATAAAAAAGCATAAAAAACTATTGAGCCATACATCTTTCCAATTAAGACTATAGTTAGTTCCTTAAACCATGGATACATTCTTAAAACATCAGCTGAAAAGAATACAATAAAAAGTTCAAGAATTTTAAGATATATGAGTCAATTGTTTTTTTTATTTTTTTTTATTTTTTTTTGTAAATCATGGTATAAGCGATTAGTACGACAGACTTATTAAGTAAATAAACTATCGCGTGCATCACCCAACCAGCGTGAAATAGGCAACTAGTCTCATTAGTAATACATTGTTTCCAAATTGAATTGATAGCACACTTTATGGACGGAATTAATGACCGAATGACGAAATGACAACAATGTGACAATGTGCAATACATTGATAGAATCTGATACGCTAATTCAATTTTCGAACTAAATACAATATTTTCTGTTGTCAAATTTCTATATCGTATCAGATAAACGAACATTATTGGAATGAAACATGGTTCATTAACTCTTATCATGTTGGTATGGGAAATATAAACGATATATTTAAAGCTGCACTCTCACAGATTGATTATTTTGACATTGTTCTGTCTTTAATTGGGACATTTCGTGTAAATGTCTAGAAATCAGAAAGACTGCTGACAAAAGAGAAGCACGCAGTTTTTATATTAACTTTTAAATCTTTATGTTTTATGGCTTAAGGTGTTACGTTTCAAGAAAAATGAAGTTTTCGACAGTGTTTCCCTTCGAAACGGCTTCGGTCAATCATTTTTTATTCTCCTTAAGCTTGATCGACCCTATTCTACATACTGAATTAAACGTCAAAATCAGCCGATGCCAAAATAGGAAACAAATGCAGAATGGAAAAGTTTCCTTCTAATTTCGAAAACACATCAAAAGTTCTGCTATTTTAATTTCCTATAACTGATGCCATTCAAACACACTTTGTTATGTCTCATTTGTTTATCTTTCTGACTTTATGCTTATCAAATCCTGTAACATTCCAAAATATGATTTTTGAAAAGAAGTAGGAATAAAGAAAGAAAAAAAACTGTTGCGCTTTAGACTTTTGTCAAATTCCTGAAATTATTAGAGAGTTTTTCTAGCCAGTTACGATGCGGTCACAAGTCTTTTTTTGTCGGGTATATGAGACCAAATCAATAAATATATATACAGCCTGCCTAGAGGAGAACAGTTCCCCCTTTCAACCCGAGTCAACTTTGAGGACCGAGGATTTAGCCGAGATTGATAGTGTTTGCCGTATGCCGTCAGCGTGTAACACCGCTCTAGCTGGGTATTCGTGAAAATTGTTGCCTGCAGAAGTTCACTATTAATATTATATAATTTATGCTGTATAGGGAATAAAAGCAGAGAGGCATAATAAAGTAAAGTGTTTCTATTATTATTGTAAATTCAATTAGTCAGAGTGATTATGTTCATGTTTCGTTTCATTATGTGTCGATTGTAACACAATAATAACGTCTGATGACAACAATAATTGCAGTGCAACAAAACCAATATCTAATTAATAACATACTTTTCATCTTTGAGAGTATGTTACAGACTATGTTTTATATTTCTATTCTGATACATACTAAACCTACACTACATATCAGGTAAACTAGAAATGTGAATATTGCGTGCATTAGCCGTCAAGCGTATACATATGTTATTAGCGGTAATTAATTGCACTCAAATGGAAACAATCCCTTCAGGCTGAAGAGAAATGACAGCATGCGATTTATTGCTAGCAATCAATGCTTTGGTAGGATAAAAGATATGACCGATGTGCGTACTAATATAACTTTTCCATGTTGTGTGTCGTTTTGAACTGAATTAAAAACATTTCACCGACAGCAGGATTCCTATCGCGGTCCTCTTGGTCTGAAATCAGGGATCGACAGACAAGGCGATGTTAAAAAACTCACTGGAAATCAGTTAGAACCAGGCCTTATTATATCTCAGTATTTCATTATTTTCATATGCATATATCATCATAACAAAGGGCTTAAAAGTTTTATACAAGCATTGTCATTTTTGTCCTATCGTAATTCGGTCCCTATTTCCGTCCCTATTTTCGTCCTGTTTATTTCGAATAAACATGACGTGCTCATTTTATGGTATTGTGCTCGTCTGTGGTACGTGATTTGTCTTCCGTCATAAAAATATTTCTTCAACAAAATCATTTCTAAAACCGCTTTTTCTGCAAAACTTGATCGTAAGCTCCACTGACATACTGACATGCTCCACTCGCCTCAATAGTTAACTATTATATAATAAGCAAGCATTTCGAAATATATTTGTTCAATATCGCTATGTAATTATGCTCGTCTGCTGTCTGTCGTGTGATCTCAACAATTTATCTCAACAAATCATCTTAAGTATTACAAATATAATTGTCCACAATCGCTTGCAATTGAGGTTAACATATGTTTGTATTCATATTGCCAACACGTCTTCTACCACGCTCATGTTCATCGTATTCGCAGGCTCGCGGTTTGTTGTTATTACATCTATATTTCTGCAAAGCTTGCTTAAGCTTCATTGACAGTATGTCCCTATGGTTCCTGTGAAGAGAATCCTCGCCAAAATAGTTTAATATTATATATTAAGCAAGAATTTTTAAATATGTTTGTCCAATATCGCCATGTTATTATGCTCGTCTGCTGTCTGTCGTGTAGCTTCAACAATTTCTCTCATCAAATCACCTCTAGAACTGCTCAATCCACGCGCCAGTTAAAGTAACATCTCGCCATCACGGCTTAACATGTTTGCGTTTTTTACAAATATTTCAAATTAAATTGTCAACAATCGCTTGCAATTGAGGTTAACATATTTTTGTATTCATATTGCCAACAAGTCTTCTACAAAGCTCATGTAAATCGTGTTCGCAGGCTCGAGGTTTATTGTTATAACATCTAAGTTTAGAATACAGCTTGTAATTTTCTTTTCTGGTATTTGTACTGTTACATAAGATTACAAAACAATTACATGTGTCCATGTATAGACCGACACATATTCATAAATAGTTAAGTATCGAAACTCTCACGTTGAAAATTATTATGTTTGAAGGAAATGAACTTTAATATTAACTCAAATATATTGTTCTTTACTCTTAAAATATTTCGATAAAATAAGACCAATATTTTAAATGTCATGATCTCTTACATTTGACTAAACAACCTTACACATCTTTAAGCTATGATGTTGAATCACATTCTTAGCGTTTTATATAATATCTATCGCCCATTAATGTATTTTTTTTAATTCAGAGCTTTCGTCCGAGGATCATACTGGTAACACTTTTGAAAACAAAACTGCATGAGAGATAAAAGTTGAAAATAAAGAAGTGGGCGAGTAAGTAGGACGTACAGAATAGTTACGCTGGTTACGTTAAGTAATAATCTGAAACTAAGAAGTAAACTAACTAAAACACAATTATAGTTTGCTCTGTCTCTTTGTCTGCCAGTCGTCAAAATCTATATTAATTTTATAGTAACAGATATTTGTGAAAAACGGAAAACAAACCTAACCATTTTCATGCATTCATATCTTAAACAACAGACACGATTTTAACTTAAAATGGAAAAAAAAATCGTGCACTTATCACTCACGACAAATGTGTAACTCATTCGTAATCCATCCAATTGTCCAATGAAATAAACTTCTCAAGGACTTAGCATTTGGCTAATTCCTTGTATTCAAGGTCATGAACAATAATCATTTTAAAAGCGTGAGTAAAATGTGGAGTTTTTTCTCCACAGATACTTTCAAGCAAATTGAATGATTGATATCTTTTTAGGTCCATTGTATTATTTGTTCAGTTAACACAAGTGTTTCATATAGACCTCAATAAAGTCCAAAACCAACATAGTACTGAAGGACAAACGTCATTTGATTGTTTTAAAGTGTTTAATTTCGTTTTCTGTGCAATATTTTATCTTAATACGTTTAAACTGCATTATCTAGACAATCCAGACGTCTGTCAGTTGTACTCAAAGTCGCCTGTCAGAACCGTATGTAGACTATTTTTAACGAGCATGCACCAAATTATGGTAGTCTATAGGCAGACCAAATGTACATTCTAATAACGTAGATTGGAAATGATGAACAATAACAATTTCTAGCGGATGCTAATCAGAGCTGGTGATATATATGATCAGTTCACACAATATCTAAGCCACAGATATCAGTTATATCTGACATCAATATTTATGCGAAAAGCTACAGAAACAAGCTCAGCAGCTAAGAGTTTAAACATGAACTCGGTTAAACGGCACTGGGTAAACGTCAAAGAAAAAGAACATAAAAACAAAATATCACAAGCATTAAACATGAAAGAACAGCACAAAACTCCACAAACAGCACAATGCATTCATACTATATATAAAAAACTGGGTATGTTTATCAAGAATTGTTAGGTATCGCCTTTGAACGGTCAGTAAAATATAAATTTACTGGGGGTTTAAACCAGTTTAAGTGCACAAACCTCACTCTTTTCCCAACAATCTTAAATAACGCAAAAGGAAAATCTTATCAAACCCTGCAAACACATTGATAGCGGATGTGTATTGGATTCCAACTTAAAGTTTATTATCTTGGTCTCACTAAACAACACAGGACAGAACAAAACATGCCAATTATGACAGGTTGTAACAGTTTATGAACTTCCGTTGCAATCAATGGAAATACCTAAACGACGTTTATCGGCTGTGGCAGTAAACTTTTATGCTATTTATCTCAAAGCAAAACCTATTACTAAAGCCTTCCATTTGATTTCAAGGTTATCTTATATTTCTGCAGTGTGCTTCGTTTGTCCCATGATCAACTGAAAACTCATGAATATTCTAAGAAATCTGGAGTGTTTTAAAAGATTACTTCTGCATGGTATCCCGTTTATTAATATATGGAAATCAATAAGGAACGTGTTTTTACATTGTGCGATGTTGTGCTCGATGATGCTCATAGTTTGTAAAACAAAATGACAAACGAACATTATTGGCATTCGAATGCGAAAAGATTAAGTCCAAATGATACTTTTACGCTAAATTGTCTATTTGTATTTCGTTTGAGGTAGCGTCTGTACAATTTACTAGGTCTAGTCGTAGTAAGATAAATTTATCTTTATACCTTCTTAATCTCTTATTATTCTTATCATTCCTTTGAAAACAAACTTCATTTTCAGACAATGAAATTGCAGATATGCATTCATTATGTACTAGGCGAAATCATTCAGAAATTCAACTTTCGCGGGTGTCAAATGTCCGCCTTCTGCCACTCATAAAATACACACTATCTTCGCCAGATTCTGTGTTGATAATGTATTGACGAATGATGTAGTATTCGGAGACAGTAAGAACTTACGCCACGCTCACTTCGCCGATTTTAATCATAAAAATGTATTTTCATGTCATATAACTATTACTTAACAAATTTCACAAAATGAGCTGATAGATGAACACAGGATATAGAAAATATTTGAATTGATCAATGTTTTAAACATAAGACATACAAGTTAACATTGAAATTTATAAATTTTGTTCACAAACGACAAGTGTGTGACCCAGCGGTGCTGCAGTATTATCCAATGGAATAAATGCAGGAATGTCTAGGACTTAAATCGGCATGCGATTTATTAATTGCATCAACTGTAAATACCACCGACAGATTTGCAGGAATCTTGCGAAACACTGAATATTTGTATTCGTTTAAGAAATTTGAATGATAGATTTCCATTTAGAGATACAATATAATGAACACAGATCCATTGTACATTTGTTCAGCAAACAATTGTTCCAACAAGGCAAAAATAAAGTTCAAAATCAACATAGCCCCTGAGGACAAGCGATTGTTTTCAAGGGTTAATTGCACTTTTTGCGCAATTCATCATTTAATGCGTTTAAATTGCTAAAGCCAATCGATAAAATGCACTTTATGTCGCCTTACTGGGGCGTTTGTAAACCGATTTAATAAATACGCTTTGAAATAGAGGTTTGTAAAACAAACTAACGCAAAGACTGCAAATGGTTCATTTTGACATTATTCAGAGAAAGATGACAGATCATTTATTTCCGAAATGGTCTTACGTATGGTAATTTGTTTATTTGTTAGTTTTTTCTTTATAGAAAAGCAAAATGATGTGTGTTACTCATTGTTTAAGCTTCTGAAATCAGTTAATTCATCAGACATTGCAAAAACATTCCGTACGGATGTTGCTTCGGCCTCTACTTAGGACATGCTGGTATTGCTTTCAAATTGAACATCAACTGCATTGAACCATTGTGATTTTGTTCATCTGCTACTCCTTATTTTAAGAATAAAAAATACAATGCAACCTACAGGGATAAGTAATAAACGCTATTTAAAGGCAGAAGACTCAGGTCTTTAAGACACCAAACAAGAAAGACACATCGTACGCTAAGAAAAAAGAAGAAGAAACAGACAGGCATTGTCGTCCGATGTATTTCTATCAATTTATTAAAACGACCGATGCGATTTTAGAAACGAGCTAAGTTGCAGATAACAATAAAAAAACATAGACAATGTTTATCGTCGGCGGAAGTAAATATTTCTTTTATTTTTGTTTCATAAACGGTGACCATTATAAAGTGATCATTACATAAGTTTACTGAGGCCGCTTCATATTTTATAATTCCACCTCTGGATAACTACTTCTAGAAAAAAGATATTCCAAACTGACCAATGCGACAACTTAATTTTGGGAAGAATTCTTGCGGGGCGTCTGTGTTCGTAAACATGAAGACATAAGCCAGATGCTATGTGTCATTTGTTCTTTTCCTGGTCGTATTGAGGGTAGACAGATTTAATATAACAAATATGTATTGAAAAGAGGGTTTCATTTAGTAAATAGTAAATACAACAAAATACAAAGTGACCTTTAGAGCCTTAAATCATCATTGAAAAAAAATGTGTATTGCATTTGTACGTGTATTTCATAACGTTTTACAAACTGTAACATTATTAAGCAATACATCATACAGAGACTGACTATAGCAAGTTGATAATTACATACTTTATTGCCTTATAAGGGATGTATTGCGGAAAATGGTGTACTTGTTTAAGCCGGGGAAGTTGTATTCCGTGAATCGGTGCTTTACACGTTATATGAATCGCAACAAAATCTATTGTATCTCTCTCTGTTTCATTAAGACTTCTAATGTCTGAAGTGACCGCGAATCGCAGTCACTTCTATCTGATGTCACTCATGGCATTTAAACACAATTTAAATCGCCATGGCGTCACGGCGTGTCAAGCCATAGTGGAGGCAATAGGCGCAGGCAAAACTTGATAAATTCAAATAAACAAACATACATATTCCATAATCAGCCCTGAGCAACTCTACAGCCCAGATGTGTTTGTAACTCCTAATGAATCAGTAAACTTTTATCACAGTTCGGTTCCTGCTTTGATAATGAGACAAAAAGGAAAAATGAGGCAGCAGCCCTGCTTTCTTTGATAACTTCAGAATATATGATGAGCATCTGTTTGCAGGCACAGTACCTCCTCTTACAGTTAAAACTATCCTATTTCACTTGGTCATTTCTTGTTAATCTTTCTAAAGTTCGACAAGGTTTGCTTTTAATTTTCCAGAGTAGGGGCAAACAGAGGCGAAGGAGTATACAAAGGTTTTTTGTGGGTCAGGAGATGGCTGTCAAGCCAAACAACGCTATGGTCACTATAGCACTCTTCGTAATGAGCTGAAGACAAATGACGGGTAAGTCTTCTACAATTACACAATATTTCCCAGAGGCCTCTAAGATAATGTTCTGCGAAGGGTAGAAGTAAGACGATAGAAGACGGACACATTGTTGAGAAAATATATCCTTTCTGTTCTCAAGCTATCAATCAGTCTACGACTCCTGGCCTGCAGTGTCAATCATCCAGTCCTGTTCTACATTTCCGAGTTGCGCCGAACACCATCTCCCTCGTCAAAAAGAAGTGTGCGATGCCATCAAAGCCGAAATTGATGCTAAGGTGATGCATCGCCTACTTGATTGAGCAATTAGAGACGATATGGTACTTTCCATACTGCCGTGGTGCTGCTGATTTCAATCATGTCGCGCTCACTTGACTGGCTCCGAGTGCAGAAACTATATGGGGATTCTTCTCCATTGCACTCATGGTCGATTTCGGCTTTGATGGTTCAAGTAACGATGCCACCATCTACAAGGGGTCAGAACTAAAGGAATGTCTGGAGAGTCCGAGCAATATATTTAATCACAATTAAGAGAAGTATCTACCTAGGTTAGTGAAATAAATGTCAGTAAAAGACAAGACCTTAAAAGGCAAACAAGATCATTCTGACTCACTGTACACATGTGATTTGTGGTCAACCTGGTTTAGCTTAAAAAACAGGGCTAATATGTTTACGGTTTAGAGTTTTTATTTATTTATAAATATACGTAATGGAATAATACAATGTATTGTTTTTCAAAAATCTCTAAATATCTTTGGGGGGTTTTATGCAATTATATGCTTAACTTTTTAAACCAGCAAAATAATCAATATAAAAGTGTTCATAAGTCAGTTTTTCATTTTGACACCTATACACATAGCGATATCAACGATTATGTCCATTATGCTCGAGTACAGGATACAATGTGATAGAAGACGGATACCACTTTCTTCTGGTCTGTCCTCCTTACGATGGTTTACGACATGGATTGTTCCGGACTACCTGGCTCGCGCATTCAAGCTTTCAATTGTTAAATAATATGATGTGCACTGATGATATATTCTCACTAACTAAATCGGATAATTTATTGTACAACTACTTATACATGAAAAAGAACCATTTATATGTATGTGTGTGTGTATATAGATATATGTATATCTGTATGTGTATAATCATTACTTCAATATGCTTGATTTGTGCAACAACATAAAAACAACATAAAAACATGTTTTGTTACTATCCAATATAGTTCATATTTGACGTAATAAATACTACGATCCGTTACATGCATTCTGGGCTGGTGGCCTTATATTACAATAAACACTATGTTTTGTTATATTATCAACAAAAATATGTTTGTGTTGCTATCAGTTAAGTTTTAAAACATTTCAAGCATATCTTACTGTTATTTTTTCAGAATAAGTTAGTTGATTAGAATATAAATACATGCACATTTGAGTATTGTTATAACGTTCCTATTCCGAGAATTGTTCTGCAGCGTTGTTTATGTGAACAAAGAGCTTGCAGTATTTCTGGAAAAAAGTTTAAGACACCTCCAACAACAATACGTATTTTATCTAAATATACGATCATGTAACAAAATAGTCTACCTTCTAAACATTTAACAACGATACTGTTAACAATAGCCCCATTGTCGTAGCTTTTTATGTCGGTGTATAAGCTGTTGACTTTGCCTACTTAATTACACAAGGTAAAGGTCTAACAGGCCAAAGTAGCGCATCTATTTATAGTTTATGTTGACAAATTAATACCAGTATTAAACCATCGTTGCAGAAAACATTTTTAAATATCTGGAAGAAGTTTGTCGATCGCGGTAGGTAAGCTTTCTTTTGTTTCCCTTCCATAGACGTCAACCCTGATTAAGGCGTCAATATTTGATCAATCAAAATCCCCGAGGACGCTTCATATTATAAGATATAAATGCCACCCCAAGTTTATTTAGAGAAGATTTAATTCAATGTCACAAATGTGTATTGTATTGAAAGACGACGGGACGAATTTTGAATTGATATTTATGCCCAAGAATATCATTGTTATTCTAGTCCTATCGCTTTCGAATTCCACTTATGCTTTAATAAGTACGCCCATTATAAGGTTATGACATTTCCAAGTTAGACCATAGAACATTCCTAATACTATTGATAATTGTGATGACATTCGTTGAAAGGAATCAAATACAATGGTCCTTTTTGGTCTAGAATATGTGCCACAATTGTTTAACATTGATCATGGTATAAATGATGAACACGGCAGACATATCAGATAACCAATCAATTAAAGTATCGCATGCATAATCCAGACAAAGCGTTAGTCTCATTGGTAATGCATTATTACATAATTGAATAATCCACTTTAAATAACGATCAGATGACGAATGAACAATGCCCTGGCAACAATTGATAAAATGATAGTATCTAATATGCTCATTCAATTACCGACCCTGTAGGCCGCCGCCTTACAATCTTAAGTACTGAAAATCGAAATCAGGTATCTTTTGATCTACTTCTTTGACATAAAATGTTAAACGAACTAACTTGACAGAGTTACTTAATAAAACATACAGTGTTATGCGGTTTGAAAACGTCCAAATTAAAATACCTCTGTTTCAAAGCAAGCCAAAGAATCTTTAATAAAATTTTAATTTTGATAAGGAGCAGAGTAGAATACAAAATTTATAGTTAGTTTCTCAGAAAATGGAAAGTAGCTGGCTAAATATCATTGCCTTACTCTACCGTTTACAAAAAGTCAAATATCAGATTATATCTGGTTTCGTTAACGCAACTTTACAGTATTAATAAACCTGTCCACCCAAATCAAAATAGTTGACCGAGGGTTTAGCCGAGGGTGACAAGAGTATTTCCGAATGTCGTTGGCGTGTAACAGTAGGCTAGCTGGATAACCGTGAAAATTGGTGCCAGTTGAAGATTACTATACTATTTCAATGTTTATCCTGCATAGAAAATGGGAGGGAGTTAGGTAAATTGAAGGTTTTTTCATATTTATGGTTGTTCATATACAAACCAATGTTTATGTTGTTTTTATATTGATCAAGAACGTCAATTTTAATTTTCCGATATGCTCGTTATATTAATGTATGCACTTATATGGTCGAATTGATAAAAAATATAGCAATACAGGTGTTCATATGTCCGTCTCTCATTTTGACATTAATCTGCATAGCGCTTTAAACGGAAAATGGAGATGTTTTGCTAACAGTCAATGTTTTGAAAATATTTCGAGCATATCCTACCGTTATTCCTTTAGAAAATAAAAATATATACATACGTATTTGAGTATTGAGTCTGAAACAAGGAATCCAAACGAGTGAACACTGAGCCTTGAGTTAATATATCTAATTCAATACGCATGGTTATCATTGTGTTATAACGTTCTGTAAATCCAGAAAAACAAGAATGTTTAGCCATTTAGGATTTACTATTTCCTCATAAGTATATATGTCATTAATAGCCTTATTGAACATGTAACTGTATTTTGAATGCCTCCATTAGAAATATCATTGGAAAATGGATGATCTTTTTACAATTTCAATACAACAAAACCATTCAACACTACCCTTTACATTTTCCTGAATATGTCATAGACTATTATATATTTCTATTTTGATACATAGGGGATATCATGTCGAAGTAGTGTCACCAGAAAAAATGTTACCAGAATAGAACCCTATCGTATAATTCTATTTAGTATATTACTGATTATCTAATGATTTCTTTTTATATTTCCGTTTCAATTTGATTTAAGTTTACAGCTATCTGTCAAATGTCTAAATATGGAATGGCATGCGGGTCTGAATATGTTACGTACGTTTGTGTGTTGCAGTCAATGGATGCTACTCCAGCGAAACGAAGCCAGAAGTTAACTTTATTGAGCAAAATAAGATGAAAATGTTTTATATCTCAGCAAAAGAAAAACAAATTGCTATTTTGACGATCATTTTAATTAGCTAAATTGAGGGTAGTTCGTGAGTCAATCGCTATTACTATCAATGATTCGAACTCATCATTTTTATGATAATGTTACAATTTATGAGCTTCGAAGTGGCAGACGACAAGTTGTCTAGACATACTGGAAGTGTTCTCTGCTTCGTGCTTATACTCATGTTTCTTTAAAGAACCATGCTCCTGGATATTTACATGCTTCTGGTGGTGGGAGTCAAATTATGTACTTTTATGTTTCTAAAATTTGACAGCATTTATCAGTTATGTTTGTCACGCTATTTTTAGCGAATTGAAAGAAGTTTCTAGACTAGTATGGTACGAAATCAGACAAGACATTATGGTGATACGGACTTTTCCATACGGCGTGCTGTTTTTTCATTGTTGTATATGGAAAAGTAGTATGATAGGCGTATACTCAAAACTATAATCGACCAACATATCAGGTAATCTAGAAATGTGAATATTGCGTTCATAAGCCGCCAAACAAATCAAAATGTTACTTGTTCCAAGCCTAGCGGTAATTAATTGCTCCCAAATGGAAACAATTCATATGTGACTTCAGGCTAAAATTATACTGAAAGCATGCAATTAATTGCTAGCAATCTATGCTTTGGTAGGCTTACAGATTGTTTAGAGCCGGGCTTTATTATATTTCAGTACTTCATTTTTATATGCATATATATCATCTTAACATAGCGCTTAAATGGTTTAAACAAGCATTGACATTTTGTCCTTTCGTCATTCGGTCCCTAATTCCGTCCTGTATATTTCGAAAAAAACACCGTGCTCAATGTATCTTATTGTGCTAGTCTATTCATCTGTGGTCTGTGAATTGTCTTTCGTCATGCAAAAATTTCTAGAACAAAATCATCTCTAAAACCGCTTGATATATTTCTGTAAAACTTGATCGTAGGCTGCATTGATATTGTGTCTATAAAATTTCTTTAGTAATGGATCCTGTTAAGTGAAACGTCGCCTCAATAGTTAAATATAATATATTAAGGAAGTATTTTGAAATACTTCTGTTATTATGTTGAATCACATTCTCAACGTTTTATATAGTATCGATCGCCAACCAATGGATTCCTTTTTAATTCTTAACCATCGTTTAAGGCACATACTGGTTGTACTTAAGAAAATAAAACTGCATAATATATAAAAGTTGAAAATAAAGAAGTGGGCATTAATAGCAGGGGGCAGATAAAAATTACGCTGGTTGCGTATAGTTAATAATTAAAACTATGAACTAAATTAGAATAAAAGTGTTGCTTGACAGCGGTGCTCAATGATATCTTATGGAATAAATGCGGCAGGCGAATAATTACTTGTATTTAATCTCATTAACAATGAATGTTTTAAGGCGTGTGTAAAATTCGGAGCACTTAATGAGATTCATTTAAGCAAATTGAATGATTGATTACTTTTTTTGCAATGCAATTTAGTGAACCCATATCCATTGAAATATTTGTTCAGTAAACACAAGGGTTCCATCCAGACCTAAATAAAGTCCAAAATCAACACAGCTTTGAAGGACAACGACATTTTATTATTTTGAAGTGTTCAATTTTGCGTTTATGCAGTCTTTCATCTAAATACAGTTAAGTATAGGAAAGGAATTGATATTTGATACATATATATATATATATATATATATATATATATATATATATATATATATATATATATATATATATATATATATATATATATATATATATATATATATATATATATATATATATATATATATATATATAGGTGTTATTTAAGCGATATTCTAATTGACCAAATAATTGCGTTTTTATGCCACTTGGAATATCATAACATAGAACATTATGCTCAATTACAAAAAATATGAAATATCGAGTTTATAATGCCAAAGATAATGTCTAGTGGCAACCATTAATTAGTACAATCAAACCAATCAGAACAATACTTTATGAGTTCTGGGGTATTTTACAGAATGTGCCTGATTTGGCCTTTGTGATACATTATAGTTCAGACCGACATATCAGATTATGAAGAATTTACATTCTAGTACCTTAATCATATTATAACAGCTCGACTAAATTTACCAAACATAGCAGAAACGTTTAAAGCTCAAGAGATGCAGTTTTGATGTAAACCAACGTCGTGATAATTGCTTATACGATGGTTTATTAAAAAGTGTTGCCCGCAGAATTAGAATGACTATAATTATATTATTGTTATGCTGTAAAAGGAATAGAAGGAGTGAGGCATAATGGCTTAAAGTGTTCCTATTATTTTTGTAAATTCAATTGGACGGATTATGGTAATGTTTCGTTATTTTATGTGTCATTTGTAACACATTAATAAAGTCCGATAAT
This sequence comes from Mya arenaria, assembly GCF_026914265.1. NCBI lineage: Eukaryota > Metazoa > Mollusca > Bivalvia > Myida > Myidae > Mya > Mya arenaria. The sequence continues at coordinate 59,403,920 of NC_069127.1, forward strand.
TTCAATACAACAAAACCATTTAATATATTACTAACATCTTTTGAGTATGTTATAGACCATGTTTTAAATTTTCTATTGTGATACAAACTAACAATCTGATCTATATATATCAGGTTATCTGGAAATGTGAATATTGCGTGCATTGGCCGCCAAGCATATGCATATGTTACTAGCGGTAATTAATTGCTCTCAAATGGAAAAAAATCCCTATGTGACTTCAGGCGGAAAAGAAATGACAGCATGCGATTAATTGCTAGCAATCAATGCTTTGGTAGGATTTGGTAGGATTATAGATATGACAATTACGCGTAATATTTAACTTTCCCATTTTTTGTTTTGTTTCGAACTGACGCAAAATCATTCCACCGACATCAGGATTCCTATCCCGGTCCTTTTGGTCTGCAATCAGGGATCGACAGACAAGAAGGTAGTAGAAACTCACTTGCAAGCAATTAGAGTCACCTTTATTATAGCTCAGTATTTCATTATTTTCATGTTCATACGAGTATATATCATCATAACATAGCGTTTATACGGTTTAATCGTTCGTCATTTGGTCCCTATTTCTGTCCTGTTTATTTCGAATAAAACGACTTGTAATGGTATGTTATTACGCTCGTCTGCTCATCTGTGGTCCGTGATTTGTCTTTAGCCAAACAAAGACAATTTCTTGAACATAATCATCTCGAATACTACTTGATATGTTTCTGCAGAACTTGCTCGCAAGTTTCATTGACATTATGTCACTAATATTCGTAAGTGAAACTTCGCCACAATAGTTAAATATTATATATATCAAGCAAGTATTTTGAAATGTGTTTGTCCAATATCGCCATGCTATTATGCTAGTATGCTGTTTGTCGTGTAGCCTCAACAATTTCTCAAAACATATCATCTCTAGAACTGTTCAAACCATTTCATGTCGTCCATTTGGCGCCTGTTAAAGTGACATCTCGCCTTCAGGGCTTAACATGTTTGCTTTTTGAACAAGTATTTCAAATATAATTGTCCACAATCGCTTGCAATTAAGGCTTACATATGCTTGGATTCATATTGCCAACAAGTCCTCCACCAAGCTCGTGTAAATCGTGTTCAAAGGATCGAGGTGTGTTGGTTTTTACATGCAAGTATAGAACAAAGATTGAAATGTTCTATTTCGAAATTTGAACTGTTACATGAGATTACCATATCCTTTGCTAAAAACAATCACATGTGCCCTTGTATAGACTAACACAAACTAATGAATAGTTAAGTATCGAAACTGTCACGTTGAAATTATTATTTTTGCATATGTAATGACCTGATACAAATGTTAAAACGAATATGAAAGAACAAGACTTTGTTTCTTTTCTTTTAATGTTAGATACCGGATTTAAATAGTTTAGTCGGTTAAGTTTTATCTTAAAATATTTCGAGAAACTATGATCAATAATTAAAATGTCATGATCTCTTACATTTGTACTAAACAACCTTGCATATCTTTAAGCTTTTATGTTGAATTACATACTCAACGTTTTATATAATATCGATCGCCTATTAATGTTTTACTTTTTAATTCATAGCTTTCGTTCGCGGCCTATACCGGTAACACTTTTGGAAACAAAACTGCATAAGATATAAAAGTTGAAAATGAAGAAGTGGGCGTTTGAAGTAGGAGGTACAGAATAAAAGAATGTATACTATGTTTCTTTGTCTGCCAGTCGTCAACATTATATTTTATTAGTTTTTTAGTGAGAGCATATATTTGTAAAAACCGGAAAAAACCCTATCCATTGTGATGCATTTATATTTAAAACAACACATATATTATTTTAACTGAAAATTAGAAAAAAAATCGTCCATTTACCACTCACGACAAATGTGTAACTGATCGGTAGTCCATGTCGTCCAATGAAATAAATTTCTTAAGGACTTGATAAATTATGCGATTAAATACTTCCATTCAATGTCATGAACAATGATCATTTTAATGAGTAAAATGCAGAGAATTCTCTCCCCAGATCCAAGCAAATTGAATGATTGATTACTTTATCGAAATGCAATTTATTGAGCCATAATCCATTGTATTATTTGTTCAGTAAACACAAGTGTTGCATCCAGACCTTAATAACGTCCAAACTCAATATAGCTGTGAAAGGCAAACGACATTTAATTGTTTTCCAGTGTTTAATTTCGCAGTGCAGTATTTTACGTTTAGATTGCATTCTTTAGACAATCCAGAAGAATGTCAGTTGTACTTTAAGTCGTCTGTCAGAGGCTTATGTAGACTATTTTTAGCGTGCATTCACCAAATTATGGTAGTCTGTATGTAGGCAGACCAACTGTATATTCTAAAAACGTACATTGAAAACGATGGATATTTCGTGTATCAAGTGGTGAAGTTGACATAACGATTTCTAGCAGATGCTAAACACCGCTGGTGATAAAAATGATCGGTTAACACAATATTTTAGCCACAGAACTCAGTCAAATCTGACTTCAAACCCTACAAACACATTTGTAGCGGATGTGCGTTTCATCCACACTATAATTTGTTATCTTGGCCTCTCCATACGAACACAGTACAAAATGAAAAACGCCACTTATGACAGGTTGTAATTGTTTATGAACTTCCGTTGCAGTAAATTGAAATAACTAGACGACGTTTATCGGCATTGGCAGTAATTACTTGTCTATTTATCTAAAGATTTGTTTTCTTAAGCTGACGGCCTTGAATAAAATGGAAATACACATGATTCCCGACTTCTTCATATGACATAAATATCATACCTATCAACGCGACAAAATGACTTTATTGTGGCTGGTGAAATATCGCAGAGCTTCTACGTTTGATTTGGTTGTATACATATTAATGTATGGACAGTGCTTAAAGGAGTTTACCTCTTACGACGGAATGTATTTTGCTGATTGTTATACCGTATAGTTAAGTGATCAAGTGTTTCATGTTTTCAGTATGATAATTTATCAATAAGTACAGCTTTAACATTTTGCAGTTCACCTGATCTTATTGCGACAAAACGTATGTGAAAAACTACAGAAACAAGCTCAGTAGCCAAACGTTTCAACATAAACCCCGTTTAATGGTACAGGGAAACCCACACAGACATAGAACACAAAACAAAAAATCACAAACAAGAAACATGGAACAACAGCACAAAACTCCACAAACAGCACGGTGCATATATACTCGTACTATATAAAAACTAGGTATGTTTATCAAGGATTGTTAGATACCGCCATAGAACTGTCATTAAAATGTAAATTCACTGGGGGTTTAAACCAGTTTACGTGCACAAACCTCACTCGTATTCCAACAATCCTGAATGAAGAAAAAGTGTAAAAGGTAAATCTTATCAAGGTAGGCATTTAGACCGATTCAATGTAACAAATATGTATTGTACAGACGTTACATCAAACAAATACAAACATACATTTTAGCGTTATAGTATGATTGGACTTAATCTCTTCGCATTCGAATGCCAATAATATCAGTTTGTCGTTTTGCTTTACAAACCATGAGCATTTTCGAGCAAAACTTCGCACCAAGTCAAACTTAAACACGTTCCTTATTCCATATATTGATAAACGGGATATCATATGGAAGTTATCTTATAAAATGTCCCTGATTTTCTAGTATATTTGAGACATTTGTACTGATCATTTCGCAAACAATGCACACTACAGATGCAGCAAAAAAATAGGAAACTCGCGCGCATTACCGAATCAGCGATAAATACATTACAAGTTTCAATCATAATATCATGTATCTTTAGAATATCAGATATGTTTACTGGGTGGAATTACCGATCAAATGACGAACGGAGAAGGCTCTAAAAACTACAAAACAATGATAGTTATCTGATACGTTTTTTCAAGTAACGAACTGAGGAAACAATTATTCCATTTCAACTATATTATACCGGTTATACGGCACATTGCTTTAATTAAACATGTTTCGTGGAACCCTTGTCATACTTGACTAGTTAAAGTAGTTTGAAGTTTATTTAGAATAAATTGTATCACCTGTTACGCTTAAAGCGTTTATCGTTTGTCATATTCCTGATATTACTAGGGAGTGTTTGCCAATCCCGATGAGAATAGCGGATAACATTTTTGGATGATTACCAGTTTATATTTTCAGGAGACCAAATCGTCAAGCGCTTAATATGTGTGTATGTCCAATGACGAACCAGGATCATCCTTCATTGGCAAGGAAAGAAATCCCTATCTAAGCACACAAACACTACCACCTTGAGTCCAATTTAAAGACCCATACTCAGAAATGCGAATTTCAAATGTAACAGAAAGTGTTCTGTTGTTGTTGATTTTATTTTTTTTCTAAAAATTATAATATAGTGAATATGGGCACTGTAGTAAACCGATCGAATGAAACACGTTTGTCATTGCTGTTAAGATGCAATCCGGAAATGGAAGAATTGGAAAAGGACTTGATAGTAAAAGTTAATTTCATCGGTATTATTATAGTGATATTCTTATTGGAAATTTAAAATAATCTTGTTTTTTAATGCCACTAGAAATATCATTAAATAAAACAATATCCTTTATTATATAAAGTTATCTTATATTGAGTTTGTTATGCCAAAGATAATGTCTAGTTGCAACCAATATTTAAATACAATAACACCAATTAAAACAATACTTCATGGTTCACTGGGCATGTACAGAATGTGTCTGATTTGCCCATTTTCATACATAATGATTCCGACCGACATATCAGATTATCCGGAAATGTGAATATTGCGTGCATGAAGCGTCAAGTAACAAATATGTGACTTGTTCCAAGCTTAACGATAATTGATTGTTCACAAATGGAATAAATCCCTATGTGGCTTAAGGCTTCAGAGAACTGACAGAATGCGATCAATTGCTAGTATTCAATGCTTTGGTAGAATTACAGATTACGATCGATAACAGTACAACACCAAGAAGTGTTTTAAATTGTGGATGTAAGTAATGAAAGTACATTCTATTACAGTACCTTATTATATTTTAACAGCTCAACCTTATTTACCGAAAATAAAAGAAACATTAAAAGCTCACAAGATGTAGTTTTGATGTAAACTTACGTCGTGATATTACCTTAGCCGATCGTTTTTTTTTCCTAGCGGGATTCTTCGCCAATGAACTCAACGTTTAAACTTTTTGTCAACAAACGTATTTCGCGATTGAGGTAGCTTTACTCTTCTCAGTCATTTTCCGGTCTAATTACTCTTCTCAATCATTTTCCTGTCAAATGTAGGAGATATTTGGCTGATTGTCAGGCCTTTTTTAAAGATTACAACAGGATTGCTCTGGAACTATTACGGACACAATTTTGATTTGCATTTTTTCTGAAAAAATAATTAACGCACCAGTTTCAACTGACGTGTTTTATTTTAATGTATAAATATGTTACAAAAGGTTTCGCCTTTAAAGCTGCACTCTCACAGATTGAACGTTTTGAAAACTTTTTTATCTTGGAACAAGCCAATTTCTGCGACAATTCATGGAAACCAGTGATATAAGACTGTTGACAAAAATAGATCGCAGATTTTTATATCAAAGTTCAAAATATAATGTTTCATGCTTTTTTCTTAAACCGTTAGTAAAAGAGTGCATATGTTAAGTAAACATCGAATTGTTAAGATCTTTGTTAAATTGTACGAAGCTAAAAATCATCCGTCCATTATCATAACTTTGGTTGTTGACGTTACATCGAAATTTTCGGCGTCGTTTAAAATCACATAACATGATATTATATACAAAACACTTTACATATTTATGAGTCTGTGATACTTGCTCCTGCTGATGCTGCTATGTAAAGAAAAAGTAAAACTACAGGGACAAGCCCACTCACGGAAACTAGATTAAATGCACAATGTTCAGACATTACAGATTTTAAACGAACGCCACACGCCTAACAAAAGTAATACAGACACATAATGGGCATTATCTCTTCCTCATTGTCGACCAATGCGACAGACTGGATTTTAATGACTGTAAAAAATGTTGCAAAATAACAGCGTTTGATTTGTTCGTATGTACGAGCTTTTTATGTATGTACGTAAATAAAAGACGGATGCTTTGAAGTTATTACCTTTTATTGAAACAATATATTTTTGGATTTGTGAAGAACATTTATCAATAAGTCTCTCATACATTTAGTATGCTTTCATGTAATCAGTATGATACGGGAAGATCTATATAAATTGTAACCATAAGCTATTTTCCTGATTTTATTGACAGAAGATTTATTCAATATCACAATTGTGTATTGTATTAAAAACGGCGGGACTCCAAACGAAATACAAATTGATTTTTAAGGCATATATTTAAATTGTTATTGTAGTCATATCGCATTTGACTGTAACTAAAATGTAATTGCGCTTTTAAAACTATGTATATTATTAAGCCAAATATTTCCAGTTAATATATATGCAAAAAGCTACAGAAACATGCTCAGTAGCAAAAAGTGTAAACATAAACCCGGTTTAGTGGCAATGGGCAAACGCCAAAGACATAGAATACAAAATCACAAACAAGAAACATAGAACAGCACAAAACTCTACAAAAGGCGGCAGCCTTACAAACTTAAAAACTGTAAATCGAAATCAAGTATCTTTGGATCCACCTTTTTGACATGAACTAATTTCAAGGAGTTACTTAGTTAAACATATGGTCTTATGCGGGTCGAAAACGTCCAAATTAAAAAAATCTCTTATTAAAGTATGTTCATAAGATTATAACGTTAACGAGAATTTGAAGGCAAGCCAAAGAATTTTTAATGAATCTTGGTGAGGAGCCGAGTAGAATATGTAAATATAGTTAGGTTCGCAGAAAATCGAAATGAGCTGGCTAAATATCCCTGCCCTAAATATCCCTGCCGTACTTTACCGTTTACAAATAGTCAAAATGTCCTCATTTCGGGTTTCGTTTAATCAACTTTACACCAGCAATACACTTGCGAGAGGAAAGCAATAAACATATAGTCTAGTGCATATAGACTTATCAGTTACTGTTATGAAAATAGCTTATTGTATTTAAACATCATCAGTTTGAGGGGAACATTTCCTCTTGTCAACCCGAGTCAACTTTGTGGACTTAGGCTTAAGCCCATGTTGACAGTGTTTGCCGTATGTCTTTAAGGTGTAAAAGTGCGTTAGCTTGCTAACCGTGAAAAGTGTTGCCCGCTGAAGAACACTACAATGATTTCATTTTCAGACTATAGAGAAAAGAAGGAGTAAGGTTTATTGAAGGAATTTCGATTCCCATTGTTATCATGAACAAACATAAGTTTATGTTGTATTTGAATTGATCAAAGAACGTAAATTTTTATTTATTTTTTTATTTTTTTCGGGCATTAATCTCATTTCGACACCAAGTTGCATAGCGCTAAAAGCGGAAACTGAATGTGTTTTGCTAACAGTAATTTATCTTTAAACTATTCCCAGCATATCTTACTGTAATTCGTTCACAAGAGGTAATTTGATAATATATATAGCCTGGAGTAAATCTATTTATTTAATGTAAGGCACATGGTTGTCATCGCAATTATAAAATACTGTAAATACTTTGAGTTTAGGAATTATTATGATTTTTTTACACCAAAATGTATACAAAAGTATGTACAACAAGATAGGACATACTTTTATCTCTATACATGAACATGTTTTAGCAACTTTAAACTAACAAAGCGTAATAGTTTGAATGATATTTAATGTCCCGTATGCAATATCGTGGGTTCCTTGCAAATCGTTATTTTTGCAAATTGTCTGTCATTTGTGAATGTACTGCATGTATATTTTGTATCCATACACACCTAAACTCAAGACTGTTAAAACGCCAGCTAAACGTTTGTCTATACTATACACTATGTAACGTTTCAGTGACATCCTAGAACCATGCGTGGTCCCTTTTTTGCAAGATCACCATGATTTCACCAATTTTCAACAGGACAACGCACGGTCCCATTCAGCCAGAATCATAACTGACGTCAGAATATCGAGTTTTTGCACTGGCCTGCCTTTTCTACGGTCTTGAGTTCAATTTAGCCTCTTTTGGACCAGCTTGGACGTCAAGTACACGGTGGACGTCATGTCATCAACAACAATGCCATGCTTGTGCAGGCGCTTCGGAAGGAGTGGATTACCATTTCCAAGTACCGCATACAACGACTCATTCGTAGTATAAGACGCAGATACCATGCTGTCCTGGATTCTAATGGCGGGCACACTAGATATTGAGTTTGTGGATTTCAATTTTTACCTTGACTTCTTAGGTGGCAAAAGAATCATTAAATTACCAAAAAACCATTATTTGTCAAGTGTTACATTTCAGAATTGCATAAATTTAATTTTACTCTAAGTTTTCTAATGGAAATTCACATCAACGTCAAATTATGATAAAAATATTATCCGGTGCGTTTTCATTGACCGCGAGTATATTTATGAGCTTTTTAGTTATGGTCTAATTGAACATTTAACAGGATTTAAATTGCCTCCATTAGGAAATAATAAAACTGCATTCTGTTTCATTTTTCTTGATAAAATATCACGTTTAACTTTGTAATACAATAATTATGTTCTGATGTTGCCAACAATTTCAAATTAAATAAAGTTAATTAACCATTCGATACAATACTTTTCATTCTCCCACAGAATGTTACAGCCTATGTTTATTTTTTTTCTATTTTGATAAAAACTTAACCCGACCTACATATCAGGTAATCTATAAATGGGAATATTGCGTGTCAATTTGCAAATTTGTTATTTGCCCAAAGTCAGGCGATAATGCATTGTTCTGAAATGGAAAATGTGACTACAGGCTTTAAAGAACTGACAACATGCAATACATTGCTAGTATTTAATGTTTTGGTAAGATTTCAGATTATGAGATATAACATTCCCATTCTGAGTATTGTTTTGAATTGTTTATTTATTAAGAGTAGTTTTGGTGTAACAAATATAACCTTTCTGAAAAGGTCCATAACAAAGTTCATAAATATAATACAAAAAAGGAAGTAAGAAGTTAGGCAAACAAAACCAATCGCCAGCATCAGGATTCGCATCCGTACCTTTGGTCTACAGTCACGGATCATATCTAGCACTTTCGTAAATAAAAGAACTAAAACATAAGAACTAAACTATAATAAAAGTTTTGTTTGACAGCGGAGCTCCATGTTATCTAATGTCAAGGACTTGAAACGGCATGGGTTTAGTTACTGTAGCTGTTTGCATATATATTGTATTCAAGGTCATGATTAAAGATACTTTTAAAGGAGTGCGTTAAAATGAGGAGCACTTACTCAGATTCATTAAAGCAATTTTAATGATTGGGTACTTTATTTCGTTTAAATGCATGCTACAGACAATCAAGAAGTATGTCAGTGTCATATTTTTATTAGAGCGACGTGATCTTGAAGTAAATGATATAGAATGTCTTTGGCTCGAAATACGCATTAAAACTAAACGTCATCTTTTGAGTACTTTTTACAGACCTCCTAAGTCCAGTTCATATGTTCTTGAATCCATTACCAACTCGATATCACTGGCGGTTGATACTGATATTACAAACATAGTCATTTCAGGAGATTTCAATCTTGATGTGAATACATCATTATCTGGACAAAAGATTTAGTTCGTATGTCAACAGTTCAGTCTCTCACAAGTCATTCGTGACGCTAATCATTTTACCGAAAACTCAGAATCTCTTCTCGACTTATTCTTAGTTTCATCATCAGATATTGTTTTAAAATGTGGTGTAGGGGAACCATTTCTGGATCAATTATTCGTTATCACTGCCCTATTTATTGCATATTGAAATTTAACAAAACGGTCGGATCAATATTTAAACGGAAAGTCTGGAAAATTTCACAAGGGGACTATGTCGAACTTCGTACGCTTGTGTCATCTTTTGACTTGAGTTCATGCTTCCACACCAATATCGATATGTACGCTAATAATTTCACTAGTCAACTTATGACATTTTGTGAAATATGTATACCGTCAAAATTTATTACGATTCGCACTCAGGACCCTGTCTGGTTTCATAATGAAATTATTTAGTTAATCCGTCAAAGACAAAGAGCATATAAAAGAGCCAGACTCTCGAACAATGAAAACCCGGACCAGGTCACTTCTGTTGTGATTGGTTATGAAATCCTTTCTATGACCATTTGCACTGTACCACTGCCCCTGGCATGTACAGAAGTTGTCAGTTCCTTGCAGAAGTGAAGGCACCTAGTACTGGTTAACCGCCCAGGATATGTGTGTGGTGGTTGAACTGTCACTCTGGGACCCTTCAATGTGCTCACGCCGGGACCCGGAGTATAAACTACTAACACCACCAACAATGAAAACCACTGGCGGGCTTATATGATGATACGCAATCAAGCCAACCATATTATAAGAACTGCCAAGCAAACACATTATGAAAAACTTGCTTTGATACTACGAGATAATAGCCTCTCCGCAGCAGACTTTTGGAAAACCATTAAAAAATAATACTAGTCCTACGTCGACATCACAGCACATTCCCCCTCTCATCCACAACGGCACCGTCTACGAATCAAATATTAACAAGGCAAATCTTCTGAGCAACTTTTTCCAATCACAGACACTTCTTACATTGTCTAACATACCTCTTCCCACTGTCTCTGATGTCATTTCCATGCAGGATTTTGATATCTCATATCAAGATGTTCTTAACTCAGTCAAGGTTCTGAAGACTGAGAAAGCAACCGGACCGGACTATAAACAGCTATTATCTAAGGGAGATATCAAACGAAACTTCACAACACTTATTAATTACTCTCTTCGTTCTTTTAGTTACCTAGCCAGTGGAAACTGGCTCATGTATGCGCGATTGTTAAGAAGTCAGATCCCAAAGACGTCAGTAATCACCGTCCAATATTCCTGTTGAGTGTTATAAGTAAGGTTCTTAAAAGAATTTTGCATAAATACATGTTTTATTTCTTTTGTCAAAGCGACTTCCTTACACCATTTCACCATTTTGTTCCAGAGGACTCCACTGTTAATCAGCTTGTATCTGTTTATCACTCATTCTTCCTCGCTCTAGATGTGGGTAAAGAAGTACGAGCAGTATTCTGTCACATCTCAAAAGCCTTTGATCGCGTATGGTATAAGCCCTCATTTTCAAACTTAGAGACATTGGTATTTCTGGTTCCCTATTATTATGTCTTACTGATTATCTCAGTGATAGAAAACAGTGCGTTGTCATGTCTGGTACAATGTCTGATACGGTTTCAATAGCCGGAGTTCAGCAAGTTTCAATCCTTGGACCCTTACTTATTTTTTACATGGAAAAGATCTATATGTGGGCAGAAAGGTGACGTGTATCATTCACCCGGCGAAAAAAACTGAATCACTTCTTATATCTCGAAAAACAAACAGACAGGCATATCAACCCATCTTTATGGGTAGCGTTTAAATAGTGGAAGTTACTTTTCATAAACATCTTTGCGCAACACTCTCCAATAACTGCTCAAGGCATGAACATATTCAGTCCGTTCAAAACCAAGGCCTGGCAACGTATCTACCTCATGCGATCATTCAAATACGTCCTTGATCGCAAATCGCTAGTACTATATAAAACATTTATTCGGCCACTTTTAGAATATGCAGATGTTGTTTGAGACAATCTTACGCAAGCTGATGAAGACGACCTAGAGAAGGTTAAGCATGAGGCAGGGCGAATCATCCCCGGAGCAACACGACTCGTTTCCATTTCTAATCTTTATATTGAAACAGGACTTAAACCTCTGAAGGAGAGAAGGTGGAAACATATATTCACACTTTTTTCAAAAATGTTTCATCTCCTTACGCCAGCCTATCTCGTTCACTTCGGAATTCTGTTAACCTTCGTAATATGTCTTGTAAAACTGTTATCAAATTCATTTTCACCAACTACAGTTGCGTCGTGGAATGCACTTCCGGAAACAGTTCGTTCCTCTCCATCCATTCATTCCCTCCTTCAAGTTAAACCTTAACAAGAATAAACAAACAGTTCCCCAATTCTACTGCGGATGCACTGTAGTAATCTTAATGAACATTTGTTCTCTAAAAACATCACCAATAGCCCCAATTGCCAATGTGGTGAAATTGAGAACACCTACTATTTCTTTTTCACCTGTCCCTTATATAATGGACAAAGGCATCACCTATTCAACCAACTGCCTGCTATAAGGCCTATGTCACTTCAAGTTCTATTGTTTAGATACAAAAACGCCACGGACCAGACGAACGTAACGATATTTAATCACGGTCAACACTACATTCGCCAAACTAAACGTTTAAAATTTCCTTAAGATAAATAAGAACAACCTCAACTCTACAACTGACCTGACCTATCCATGCCCCCAACCCCCTCTTTTTGCTCTTTTTACTACTTTCTTTCATACCCATGCGCATTTAACCACCAACTACTTTATTTATTTGACGTTCACCTTTCACATTATCCATCAAATTATAACGATTACATAAATATACAAATAATTACAACATTTACACCATTTCAAGCAGCTTGAAAGAGTGACAAAAGCGAGGCATAGTATAAGCTACCATAGCTTCCTTTATAATTATGTCAAACTATTTTGTTTTGTGCATATTTAATTTGTAAACCTTCCATGTATCATTACCTCCGTCAACCATTTAATATTCAGTATGCTATAACTGTGAAAATCATTATAATGTTATTTTGAAATAAATACTGTTTAAACCAAGTATGTCGGTTGTAATTAAAGTCGCCTGTCAGAGGTGTAGATAGAGTTATTTTAACGTGCATGCACCATATTAGTGTAGTCTGGAGGCATACAAGTTCTACATTCCATTCTAAAAACGTAGATTAGAAACGGTGCATACGACTTACATCAAGACAAATTCACACAACAATTTCTAGCGGATGCTAAACACAGCTGGTGATAAGAATGGTCGGTTCACACAATATCTAAGCCCCTGAAATCAGTCAAAGCCGACATCAAACCTTACAAACACATTTGTAGCAGATGTGCGTTTCATCCGCATTATAGGTTTGTTATATTGGCGTCTTTAAACGAACAACGGACAAAATGAAAAATGCCAATTATGACTGGTTGTTATTGTTTATGAATTTCCGTTGCAGTAAATGGAAATATCTTGACGATGTTTATCGGCAGTAGCAGTAAAAACGTTCTCTTTTTGTCTATAGCAATACTCATTTCTAAAGCCGACGGCCTTGAACAAAATTGCACAGCACATTATTCCCCAGACTTCTTCATATGACATAAATGCCATCACTGGTTACGTTATCTATAAATATTTATTCCCAGTCGACCAACGCGACAAAACGACTTTATTTTGGTTGATGAAATCTCACGGAGCTTCTACGTTCTCTGTGTCAGTATACATAATAATGTAGGGATAATATGTTAAGCTTGAACGTTTTGCAGATCTCCTGATCTTATTGCGACAAGACCCATTCAATGTAACAAATATGTATTGTACAGAAGTTACATTAAACGAAAAAATATAGACATTTTAGCATAATAGTATGATTTGACCTAATTATTTCGTATTCGAATGCTAATAATATTTGTTTGTCATTTTGCTTTACAAACTATGCGCATTATCGAGCAAAGCATCGCACCAAGTAAAATAAAACACGTTCCTTTTTCCATATATAAATAAACGGGTTACCATATGGAAGTAATCTATTAAATATTCCAGATTTCTGAGATCATTCAGGAGTTTTTAGTTGATCAGGGGCCAAACGATGGAAACTGCAGATGTATCAGATAACCTTGAAATAAGAAACTCGCGTACATTACCAAATCATCGACAAATATCTTACAAGTTTCAATCATAATATCATTTTTTAATATGCCTATTAAATTCCTTTTCCATATCCAACAGTGAAAATACAGCACGCCGTATTGAAAAATGAGTGTCATGACACTGGCGTTTACTGATTCCGTATCATGCGAGTACCGTGTGTAATCTCGGAACTACTTCCGCGTTGCTAAAATTAGCGTGGCCAAAAAAGCCGGTAAACCTGTCAACTTTTAAAAACATTAAATCAACTAACTTTCTTCACGTTCCAGAAGCATGTTTATATTCAGGAACATGGTTCTCATGTTCTTCAAAGCACGAAGAAGAGAACACTTCCAGTCTATCTAGACAGCTACTTCACACCTCCTTTAGTGAACAAGTTGTTTGCCAGTCCGAACTTCATAAATTGTAGCATTATCCATGTTTATTATCATAAATATGTGCAGCTCGCCAATACAAAGACAAAGGCGATATCGCGTTACGTCTACAGGAAATGACCATTAGTGTATACTCGTAAAATAAGTACCGCTTTTTTGTTGTTCTGTATTTCAGGCTGTGGCATTTAATAATTGTTTTCGTATTAGCAATTTATTAATTTTTCTGAAACATAAAACGTTTTGGTTTTTTTGCTCAATAAAGTGAATTATGTTACTTCTGACTTCGTTTCGATGTAGTAGCCTCATTCATTACACAAAACTACATAACACAATCGAATTCATACGCGCATTTGACAGATGGCGGTAAAATTAAATCAACTTGAAACCGAAAAATAAAAAAGAATACTTAAATAGGCAGATATATAATACATGGAATATTACGGTTAAACGACGGATACGTGTTTACACACCGAACTCGGCGTGAAACAGGTCACCAGAAAAGCGTCCTGTCATTATATCCCCTATGTATTTAAAATGAATAATAACATTTTATTGAATGGAGTAACTGATCGAATGACGAACGGACAAGGCTCTAAAATTGCAATACAGCGATAGTTATCTGATACGCTTATTCAACATACGAACTGAATAAACAACTTTCCTTTTTTAACTATATTATACCAGTTATATGAATTTTTGTTTGAATTATACATGTTTCGTGGAACCCTTATCATATTGTAATTATTGAAGTAGTTTTAAGTTTATTTAGTATAAATTGTATCACCTATTTTGCTTAAAGCGTGTATCGTTTGTCGTATTCCTGAAGTTACTAGGGAGTTCTTGCCAATCCCGATTAGAATGGATAATGATATTTTCAGATTATCACCAATTTGTTTATTTTGGAGACCAAATCTTTAAGCGCTCAATATGAGAGTATGTTCAATGACGAGCCAGGATCATCAAACCCTACCTTAGCTCGCATGTTATATTGTCTTGGGTCCTAGTTTAAGACTCATACTCAGAAATGCGTTATTTGAAATGTAACAGAAGTGTTTTGTCGTTGTTGTTTTTTACAAAACGATGAAATATGTCTTCAAAACAGTTCATCTTGTAATTTGATATTTTTAAAGCAAGTTTAAATGTGACCGTTAAAAAAGTAAAACTTTTTAAAGATAAAAGGTGTCACATTTGAATCTTAGGTCTGGAACTGAACTCAGATCGGTAGTGAATATGAGCACTAATTTAAAAAGCTCGAATGAAACACGTATGGTTGTAGTTTTTATTATAATGACTTGACATCCAGAAATGACATACTATGAAACGGACGTGACATTTAAGATTAATTGCTTCGGTGTTATTTAAGTGATATTCTAAATGGAAATTAAAATTAATTGTGTTTTAATGCCACTAGAGAAATCATTAAATAAAACAATATGCTTCATTATACACATTTACGTAATATCGCGTTTGTTATGCCTAAAATAATGTCTAGTGGCAACCAGTTTTTTAATACAATAGAACTAATTAAAACAAGACTTTATGGTTCCTAGGGCAGCTACAGAATGTGTCTGATCTGCCAATTGTGATACATAACAATTCCGACAGACACATCAGATTATCCGGAAATGTGAATATTGCGTGCATTACCCTCCCTGAAACAAATATCAGACTTGTTCAAAGCCTAGCGATATTTTTTGTTCTCAAATGGAATAAATCCCTGTGTGACTACAGGCTTCAAAGCACTGACAGCATGCGATTAATTGCTAGTATTTACTGCTTGGATAGGATTACAGATTACGATTGATAGCACTCTAGCACAAGGAAATGCTTTGAATTCAGAAAGTATTAACATTTTAGTACTTTAATGATATTATAACATCTCAACTTGATTCACTCAAAAAATACCCCAGAAACATTAAAAGCTCATTAGGATAAGTTTTGATAAAAAAACAACTATAAAACATTTCCGAATCATTTTTGCAAAACATCTCGTGGTTACAGAATTCAAAATCAGTGATAAAATACAACATAAAACAAGAGCTGCCACAGTATGTGACGAATGCCCCCGAATGTGACATTGACCTATAAACAAGGTCAGCACATGTACATAAAAAGTTAAAGATCAAACACTGACCTTTGATGTATGTATGTGGATCTTGCATACGACACACAATCTTTATATGCCAAACACATGTGCCCCGTTTTTATTGTAAATCTGTCATAAACATGACAAAATTACAGCCCGGTTATGACATCTATATGCATCATTTCAGACAAATATAAATCAAGGAATGCATATGAACAAGTAGAATTATTATAAAAACACTATTTACCTGTCACTGATGTTTTTAAACACCACATGAGACCCATGTATGGTCACTTTAATGGCGAAATCCTTTTTCTATGAGCTTCTGGCATATTCGATGTATGTCGAACACATGTGGCAAGTCATTTTAAAATTTGTCCATACAAGAGAAAGTTACAGCCTGGACACCAGTTATTGAGCCGGACACACGGACGGACGGTGCGATTTAAAAAATCAATATTCCGTCGGCAGCAAGATTCTTATACCATATCTGGGTCTGCAATGGATGATCACTTCCACTATACAATGGTAGAAAACTCACTGGCAAAGTTATATATTATAAAATTTCATTATAATTTATACATGCATGTATAATTAAGGAAGGTTGGATGGCTGGAAACGCTTGAATAATCGTGGTTATCTTAAGATCAACTTCAAATGATTATGTATTGGCTAAGATACTGATCTAAATGTGCGTGTGTGCAAAACCTTAATGTAGGTGTGACGCAGACGCCGACGCCAGTGTAAGAAGTTTAGCTCTCCTTACTCTTTGAAGAGTCGAGCTCAAAACTGTATGACAAATAAAATTAACAATGTAGAAGAAAGCGTTATTAACATGATTTAAAACATATTACGCTATTTCTGCTTCAGCGAACGAAACTTCTACTACAAGTGTAATTTTATCTTTTTACCTTCTTATTATCTATATCATTCATATAATTCCTTAGAATACAAGCTACATTTTCAAACAATGAAATTGCAGGTTGGCATTCATAATGAACTAGACGTAATCATTAAGAATTTCAACTTTTGCGAGTGTTTAAATGTCCGCCTTCTGCCACTCATTAAATGCACACTTCCTGCGTCGGTTGACAATGTGTTGACGAATGTGGTTGTATTCAAAGACAGTTAGATTTTTCGTTACGCTCACTCCGCCGATTCTTAATCATAAAAATTTCATATCATAAAACTATAACTTAAGAAATTTCACAAAATGACCTTATATATATTTATATTAGATATAGATACACGATATAGAAATAGTGTGAATTGATCGATGTTTAAAACATCAAATATATAAGTTTTTCTTGAAGTTAATATATTTTGTTCACAAACGACAAGTGTGCCACAGTGCTATCCAATGGAATAAATGCAGGAATCTCAAGGACTTAAATCAGCATGCGATTTATTAATTGCATCAATTGTGAATACCACCGACAGTTTTGCAGGAATCATGCGAAACACTGATTCGTTTAAGCAATTTGAATGATAGATTTCCATTTAGAGATACACCATAATGAACCCAGATCCATTGTACATTTGTTCAGCAAACAAGTGTTCCATCAAGGCCAAAATAAAGTTCAAAATCAACATAGCCCCCGAGGACACGCGATTGTTTTCAAGGGTTAATTGCACTTTTTGCGCAATTCGTCATTTATTGTGTTTAAATTGCTAGAACCAATCGATAAAATGCACTTTATGTCGCCTCTTTGGGGCGTTTGTAAACCGATTTGATAAATTCGCCGCGAAATAGAGGTTTGTAAAACAAACTAACGCAAAGACTACAAATGGTTCATTTTGACATTATTCAGAGAGATGACAGATGATTTATTTCCGAAATGGTCTTACGTATGTTAATTCGTTTCTTTGTTGTTGCTTTTTTTTCTTTATAGAATAGCAAAATGATGTGTGTTACTCATTGTTAAAGCTCCTGAAATCAGCAAAAATATTGATTGAAACTATTTGTCGATGATTTGGTAATGCACGCGAGTTTCTTATTTCAAGGTTATCTAATATTTATACAATCTTCATCGTTTGTCCCATGATCAACTCAAAAACTCTTGAATGATCTAAGAAATCTGGAATATTTTATTAAATAAATTCCATATGGTATCCCGTCTATTAATATATAGAATAATAAATGGGGTATTATTTTACTTGGTTCGATGTTTTGTTCGATAATGCTCACAGTTTATAAAGCAAAATGACAAACTGCTATTATTGGCATTCGTATGCGAAAAGATTAGGTCCCATGTAACGTCTGTACAATACATACATCGTATTTCTTATATTGAATCGGTCTTGTCGCAGTTAGATCAGGAGAGCTGCAGAAAAGGTCAAGCTTTACATATTTATCCATTATCATACTGAAATCATGAAACACTTCACCACATATCTATACGTGTATAGCAGCAGTCAGCAAAACATATTCTATCATAAATGGTTTACACCGTAAAGCATCTTCCCCACATTAATATAAATACTAACAAATCGAACGTAGAAGCTCTGTGAAATTTCTTCAGCCATATTATTATCGCTGTCGCGTTGGTCGACTGTGGAAAGAGATTTAAAGTTAACGTAACCAGGGATGACATTTTGTGATATGAAGCGATCTCGGGAATCGTTTGTTATGCTATTTTATCCAAGGTCGCCGGCATTAGAAAAAGGTATTGCTTTAAGATAAATAGGAAAAAGGTTACTGCCAGTGCGATAAACGTCGTCAAGGTAATTCCATCTACTGCAACGGAAGTTCATAAGCAATTACAACTCGTCATAACTGTTTTTTTTTTTCATTTTATCCTGTGTTCATTCAGTGAGAGCAAGATAACATACACACAGTGGAGATCAAACGCATATACATGCCTAAATTGTTTGGAGGGTTTGCTGTCAGATTGGACAGATTTATGTGGCTTAGATATTGTGTCAATTTTCCCTCTTGATAAACGTCTACGTTATTCGAACGTACAGTTGGTCTGCTTACAGACAAGCCTAATTAAGTGCATTCATGTTAAAATGGTCTACCTAGCCTTTGAAATACAACTGACAACATTCGGGATGCAGTTTAAATGTATTCAGATGAAAAACTGCGTAAAAGCGAAATTGAACACTTGAATATAATCAACTGCCGTTTCGCCTTCAAAGCTCTGTTGATTTTGGTCTTTATTAAGATCTGGATGGAACCCTTTTGTTTACTGAACAAATATTACAAGATTTTGGCTGACTAAATTGCATTGAAAAAAAGTAATCAATCATTCAAATTGCTTAAATGAATCTGAGTGAGAGCTCCGTATTTAACACACGCCTTTCAAATCATCATTGTTCATGACATTGAATACAAGTAATTAATCGCATGCCGCATGTCCTCGAGGAATTTATTCTATTAGATAACATGGAGCACCACTGTCAAACAAAATTGTTCTAGTTTAGCTCATAGTTTTATTTCTTTACTTTACGAAACGAGCGTAAACATTCTGTATATCTCGCTATAAACGCCCACTTCTTTATTTTTTAAGTTTTATATTACATGCAGATTTATTTTCCAACGCATCAGTTTGTGCCTCGAACGATATCTATGAATTAAAAAGGTAAAAAAGGAAGACGTTGGTTGGCGATTGATATTACATAAAACGTTGATAAAGTGACAAAACATAACAGGTTAAAGATACGTAAGGTTATCTTGCTTAAAAAGAAAAGAAAGAGTCAGTCAAATCTGATATTTTGGTAGCAAAGGATAAGGCAATCTTAAAGCAACATTATAATACAAGACATGAAGTTAGAATTAAAGAGTTTTTGCATGTGACTTCATTTTCTTCAAATATGTTACAATCATCTGGAAGGAAATATTAGCGAATACATGTCGCTTTTATTTTTAATAATGTTATTTGTTCCCAGTATTAGTACAATAATGCTTTTTGTTATGAATCTCTTATGATAACACAGTGTTAAACCTTTTATTTTATAAAGCAGACTGTGTGGGATATTATAGTTTCTAACAATGACTGCATCGCACCTTTGAAAAGCTTTTGCATTAGGTGCTCTGATTTGTTTCCCTCCATCTGCAGATAGAGTTGGGATTTCTAATCATAGAAGTACTTGGGGTTTACCTTTACGTTTATTTTTATTTGTTTTATTGATAAGTTTCCTCAAGATAATGCATACTTTGATAAGATTTACCTTTTGCGTTTTATCTTTATTAAGGATAGTTGGGATAAGAGTGAGGTTTGTGCACATAAGCTGGTTTAAACCCCCAGTAAATTTACATTTTACTGACCGTTCCAAGGCGGTACCTAACAATTCTTAATAAACATACCTATTTATTATATATAAAGTATGTATGCATTGTGCTGTTTGTGGAGTTTTGTGCTGTTTTTCTGTTTCTTGTTTGTGATTTTGTGTTCTATGTCTTTGGCGTTTGCCCAGTGCCACTTAACCGGGTTTATGTATACATGTTTTGCTACTGAGCTTGTTTCTGTTGCTTTTTGCATAAATATTAAAGCTTTGTTCTATACATGCATGTAAAATCAACAAACCTCGAACAGGCCAAGACGATTTTTATGGGCTTTGTAGATGACTTGTTGGTAATTTGAATCCAAACATATGTAAACCTCAATTTCAAGCGAATGTGGACAAATATATTTGAAATACTTGTTAAGCTGTGATGGCAAGGTGTCACTTGAACCTGCGCCAAATGAACGCCATGAAATAGTTTGAGGAGTTCTAGAAATGATCGTGTTGAGAGAAAATGTTGGGGTTACACGACAGACAGCAAACGAGCATAAAAGTATAGCGATATTGAAAAACAACAACAACAAAACATTTCAAATACTTAATGTTTAGCAATTCTGTAAGGTTTATTAAACTGAATGCATTTTAACAAATTTTGGAGACATAATGTCAATGAAGCTTTCGGATCGAGTTTTGCTAAATTCTATCAAGCGGTTTAAGGGATGATTTGGTTCAAGAAAGTGTAAATTTTGCACAAGCGGACGGCCAACGATAGCACACCATGAGCACGTAGTGTGTATTCAAATCTAACATGACGGAAATAGTTACCGAATAACGAACGCACAAAATAACAATACTTATTAAAACGTTTAAGCACAATGGACATATATATGCACTAAAAATAATGATTTACTAAAAATAGAAAAGCCCCGCTCACTTTGCCGGCGAGTTTTCTACCATTTTGTGCTAAACAGGATTCGTTACTTCACACCAAATGTACCTGGAAACGAATCCCGCTGCCGGTGGAATATATTTTGTGTGCCTAATCTCTTACTTTCTTTTTTCATATTATATTTAAGAAAATCAGTATGGACTTTATTACCTTTATATAGTTTGCAGACCTTTCTGAAAAGTAATATATATCAAAACTTCCCCTGATGAGCAATAAATGTTTTCTATATGTTTTAGTGAATCGAATGCATATCTTACCAAACGATTTAGGCATAAGGTAAATTCTTTGATGACGTAAACTATTTAAAACAATAATCAGAATGGGAATGTTATACATCCTAATCTGTAATCCCAACAAAGCAATGAATACTAGCTAGTGTAGGGAATCTGACAAAAATACTATCGATTATCGGTTTATGAAATCGATGAAAGATCGATTAATAATCGATTTAATAATTATTTAATTAGCTTGTTCATCATATGTAAGGCACACAGCTTCAGTATATGCACCAGGTTAGAGCACCAATGCTCCCTTACAATATTGTTTGTACATTTATTTGTATAAATTACATTATTTTGTATAAATTACATTATTTATTCAAAACGCAACTGTCCTTGAGTGTTTACAAGTTACTATTACAAAACATGAGACCACAAGCTTTATTTTTTGTCCTACATGTAGTATAGTATACTTGTGTTTAACAATCACAAGAAAATATTTTAGTTTTTTGCTAATAATCAGTCAGTAACAAGTACAACAAGCAGTTGAATATTCTATACAAGACCGTTTTCTTTAAGAAAACTGAAAAAAAAACTAAATTATTTGCGTGGACTTGTGTTGTGCCAATGATCGATTAATATCGAAATTGATCGGAAACAATCGATTATAGAAACAAGGGACGTAACCGCTACCAACTAATCTCGTAGCTTAATTGTCATTCCGGTATCAATATGGACAAAGAATGGACCGATTGTGAAAACAAAACTATATATAAGTACACTGACAAGACTAAATCGAGAGTTTGGTTCTTATAGATTAAAACCCGGCGAACCAACTAAAGAAAGGCTAGATATGAGTACAATTGTGTACATTTCTGGCTCTGTCATTTTGCAGGAAGATGGTGAAGCAGTGATTGACATGCTGGGTATCAGCACATATCACTTCAGTACTTTGCAGCATGCATCAACACAATCGAATTGGTCCGAAATCTGAAGGCATCATAAATGCTGATAGCCTTTTTACCAACAGTAAGTAAACCAACGATTACGAAGATAGATACATAGAATATATGTCTACACGTTTATGAATGAATGAATATATGTCACATATTTATGAGATATACAAGGTTAAACAAAGGATATACATAATAAATTTAAGATTAAAAAAAAAATGTTTAACGTATTGCTCCACATTCAATAAATTGGTCATAATTGCACGGACTGATGCCCGAAATTTCCTTTTGTCCAGTTTCAGCTGAGCCAAGATTACAGCTTGGCAAGTTTGTTTGCCAAATGAAGTTCCCAGATAGGGTCACGGTATGTTTGAATATACTACTACTTGATTATTTGTACAAATACTTTGGTATGCCCATCTATGGCTTATTATAAATATGATATAAATCATTACATCAACAATTACATTGTTTATGTAGAAATAGCATTTATCTAGATGATGCGTAACATTCATCCGGGCTTGACAGGAGCTACAGAGATGCCAATGCTAAATACAAAAGATGTCAAATGGCGGAGGGAGTGTGAAGGATACTCGGTATGATATAATTATTGTTAAATATTATATGTTTCAAAGTAATATACAAAATTAAAGTATTTCATTTCATCTTCAATGCATCAATAAATTGACTGATAAGATAAACTTTTGAATGATGAAATAAAGAATTTATAGCCTTAAGATCTGTATGTTACAATATAAAGAAAGCCACCAGCATGTAAATCAATGTCAGGAAACATTTAATTTTTCAGGGATATGGCTCTATATCAGATAAATGGAAAAAATAACGTCCATCACTTTTTTTAGAATAGTTGTTCTGTTCATTGAATAAACTGAAAAGTGTGAGCATGTTAGTTTATAACTTATAACATAAGGATACCTGTGATAAAATGTGTGTAATAGTGTTAGTATAGCACATTAATATTTTTGAGGCAAATTGTCATAGTTTTCAAGCTTCCTTATAGTGAGAAATGCAGGTCCCATGTCAAAACTGACCATACTTTCCCTTAGATACATTCACAAATATTGTAAGGGTTCTATCTTACAACAATAATGTTTTTTTTTACGTTTTATAATGTGTTTTTTATGATGTATTAACAAGAATAACTGAAGTAAAAGGAGTTAATAAAAATGCGTTATGGCAGTTACTCTGTCGGTCAAGATAACGGCCATTTTTGTAAGGTAACAAAAAAGGATAATCAGTTATAAATGGAGCAATTTGACATCATCAAAAAAGAATGCTGAACTGTTGGTTTGTATGTTTTCCTGTACATTAAAACTTGTTGTGTTTGTTAATAATATATAATTTTGTCGGCTATATCGCCTGTCGGTCAATTCCGTAACGTCCGTTCATTTCGTTCTATCGAGGAGAGTAGAACAGTGCCCGCGCGTTTATTACCCTGTATTGTGTCCTCATGGACACCGTTTGCGTACTACATCATCGAAAATTGCATAGCTATCACGAGGAGGGCATTTGCGAGAGAAACTGAGTCGGTCAAACATTTTGCTTGATTTCATGATCATAACTGGCGTGACACGTACCCGTTTTAGTGGAATTTTAAGTTATAAATATTATCCGATGCATAGGTATTGCTTGTGCCTTACTTAAATTGCCATTGTAATCAGAAATTCTACGTTTTAATCAGAGCATGACCGCGACATTTAACCAATAATAAACGCCTGTTATTATTTGACAGAATTTTTCGTTCCGGAAGTTACGCTTGACTCGATCGTCTGAAACCAAAATGTCAAACGTTACTGCCGAATATGTTTGTTTTTTTTAATAAAAAAAACAGTTTGTAAGTTTTTAATGTTATCGGATGCACAGGTATTACGTGTGTACTAAATAAATTTCAACTGTTGATAGAAAATATACGATATTCAGAGTAAAACCACCAAATTTCACCAAATATAAACGTCTGTTATTATTTGACAGAATGTGTGTTTCCGGATGTTATGCTTGACTCGATTTTGTCAAACAAAAATGTCAAAAGTAACTTCCGATTAATTCTTTAATTAATAAACCAGTTGCAATGTTATTTTGACACTATTATTTTCATTAGATGCTTTTTAAAATTAAGTGTGTAGCATTTTCCAAGTCATTGGTTTTGAAAATGCCATAACAATTTGAATGTTTATTTTTTACTGATCGGAGGTGACAATTGACATGAAATTGTTGTCTAAAGTAACGTCCATTCAAAATCTTTACATGTTTATAGCACAGTACAAATTACTTACCAGATTGCTAGTCCAAATAATTGTACGTTGACGTGTTTTTTTTTAGATTTTTGATATGGCAAATCCTTCACGTACAAATTGTTAAGTATCAAAAGTGGGTAGTTGTTCCGATCAGGATTCCGGGTTAAAGCATATAGCGTCTATAAAATATCATAAAAACAAGAAATATTACCAGATAATGTTATTTTATATTAGTTCCGTACACAACAAATAAGCATCTAACTTATAATTATGAGTTTGACGGCTTTTCTTCATTTAATTCTGTCAAAACATAACGATATATATATGAAGGGCACTTGCATGGCTTCAGGGCACTGTTTTAAATCGCTCGGAACATTTCGGCCATGGCCGAGTTGTTACGCTTGTATAACGAGGTCTATCTCGAAGCTTTGACGGAGGAGGCCGAGTTATTACGAGTGTATCGAGTTGTTCCCCTTCGCATAATTGTTGTCTGTGTCAGTCAACTTTCGTTGGAAAGGTAAACAACTTGTTTAAATGCAAAATAACATTTCACTTACATGGTAAAATATGAATATAACTCTTTATGATCAATTTCAACCATAAAATACTTCACATAAAACAATTTCAATATTTTTAAAACACCCCCGTTTTTTAGACGTTAGGGATTGGAAGAATCCCGTATAACACGTCTAGTATTTTAGACTACCAGACTGCATGCCAGTTATAATTGGAACAATTGTCTGACAATTATTTTGTCTTAAGATAGTATCACTATACTTGAAAACTGTACGCCCGTGACAAATTGACACATCTATTAATTTTGGATACATGTTACTTTGACAATAATTATCGTTTATAAATCGTGTTATATTTTCAGGATTGATGATAGCCCTATAGCAACTATCCACATAATCCCATGGAGTAGCAGTCCAGCAACCAACCTTACCTGCACAGCTTCCAACCTAGAAACTGAGATGGCCTCTTCCTGTGGACCACTGTAAGTTGAAAAAATCCTGCTGAATTTGACACTTTCGACTGATATCCTAATTACATGACATTGAAACTTTGTCATGTCAATGTTTAATAAATGTAAAGTTGGCCATTTCAGTCCTATGAAACTGTCATGGCCTCTTTCAACGTCAATATTTAGACCAGTTTACTGTCACATTATGGGTTATTGTTTACAGGGGTTTTATGGGCAAATAGTGCAGCTCCTGATTAGAAGGATGGCCCTCTGGTATTGATCTACTCTGTTTGCAAATGTATTAAGTGTTCAAGACATCTTGCAGTTCAACATATATTTAACGGATTTTGCTTTTCATTTATGAATTTTAATTTCTATGTATGTAACATGTTTTACAGACCTGTAAACAATTAAAACCTGTACAGCACATCAGATGCATATCCAAAATTTTAATATAATTTCTTCACAAAACCCTTCTTCTTTAACAAATTCAGTATATTTCTTCACAAAACCCTACTGTGTGACCACTTGTTAGAATCGTCTTTTCAATACAATTCTAACGAATGGTCACAGCATAGTGTTAAATGAAGAAATGAAGATTTAAGCATACTTTGCTTACACTTAATTTAACTTTTAACAAAATCATCATAGGTATCAGCCTGGAGACTTTATAAGTGTCAGTCATGGGACTTCTGTTTTTCCTGCTGTCATAAGTAATGCAAGTTCATGTTAAAATTGACAATTGAATAGCCGTGTGCATGTTGTGTTCAACTCGTTCATTGAACTCGTCCTTATATAGCAGGGGCCTGACAAATGTTTATTCTTCAAAATTGTGTATTTTATTCAAAATATTATGTTTGCCTCAGAAAAGTTTTCCCCCATTGCCTGTTTAAAGGAACCATTTCCCCCAAAACTAAGAGGCCAGGCCTCTTGCCCAAGTTCTGAAAAAAGTCCGTTTATTGCATGAAATTTGCTTGAAAGTTCCTGTTTTGTGTTTATTAACCCTTTCCTCCACACGCTTTTTAGGCTAACCCACAAGGAAAGAATCTGGTGAAAAATATGAAAATCTAGGCCAAAATAAAATGCCATTTTTAAATAGTATCATTGATAGAAATCATTGTTAGGAAATGGAGTATTTGCTCGTTACGAGAAATGCTCATTTCCTACAATGTGTTCGATATCCAATAGATACAGAGGTGCTAAAAGTATCTTCTGTGGAAGAAAGAATTAAAATTTACATTATTGTCAATTATGATGCTAGTTATGCAGTAAAGCAGACGGTCAAAACCAAGTTCTGTATTGATTATATTTTTTTAAATACTTTTTTTATCTAGCAAATTTCTGTGAATTCTGAACATCTACTGTTAACTTATTACCGGCACTCTTGCATGTTGCAAATATATATAGTCAAGTAATAAGCATTCTATAAAAATATAGCAAATTAACACTATCTGCTTAGGCATACAGTGCCATTATCATACTGTCTCATTGTAATTATAGGTGGATGATTGGCCCTGGGTCCGGTTTCTTAAGAATTCAAAGAACGTTTTGTGTATGAATGAAATAAGACACACGGTATTAAATTCCGATGTACAGAATAAGTTGGAGCCTCCTGACATACAAATGTGTGGAACAAGGCTCCTATGTAAGTTTTCAGGTATTTTCTTTTTGTATTGTTTTTTACTTTATTTTAATCATGAACTTGTGGGGGCTCAAAGTCATGGCTGTTGATTTGAAAAAAAAGGTTAATGACAGGATCTTTCTTGAACAAGGGTAAACTATTGATTCTTAAACAAAATACATAATAACATGGGGCTATTCTATTTTAATATATAACCTACAAAGCACATGTATCTAACTTCAGTCACCCTCCTACAGAGTCTAAGCAAATGTACCATCATTGGGTCCAAATAAGCAAAAAAGACACCATCACCATATAGTAAGAAAAAATATGTTTAACTGGAATTGCCTGTAGTTAAAAACATGCAAAAAGTAAGTTGGAACATTTCTCTGTATGCTTAAAAGTTTTTTTGTTTCGTTTCAGACCTTTAAAGAAGAGTTGAGTTGAGTTGAGTTGGGTTTACGGCACCGAAAACACTGTATAGGTTATATGGCGCCATTCAGGAAAAAACTTGTTGGATCCACATCTCATTTACATCGAGATTAAAAATGAGGTATGGATCCAACAACTTAATACCTGCTGGAGAATCAGAGATGCAGAAACTCCAGATTAATGTTCAACCCTGTTAGTCGCCTCTTGCAATCATGCCAGGATAAGCACTGGTCCAGGTTCTTGAGCCACATTGGCACGCCCCAGGCCCACATGGGGCTCTTTATAGAACAAACTGTTTTGATTTAAAGTGATTTGTCATCTCACATTATGAGAAGGAAGAAGTGACATTCCGAGTTCCAGAAAACTTTCTTGTTTTTAAGTGATTGTCATCTCACATTATGAGAAGGAATCTTGAGTGACATTCCGAGTTCCAGAAAACCGTCATCTCACATGATGAGAAATATTTATCATTTACCTGGATTTCATTTTTTATTGTAATGCAACAATGTTGGCTTTTACTCTTTCCTCTACAGAAGCGCTTTCTAGCGTCTCTTTAACTGATCAATGGGTGTTGAAAACATTGTAGGAAATAAAGCAATTCTACAATAATTCCAACACAATTCTAAAATATAGTTTTGTTTTGCCTAGAAATTGACATTTTTCTACATGTTCTTTCCTTGTGGATAAGTATAAAGATAACCTGTGAAGGAAAGGGTTAAACAGACATTTGGTCAGTTTCATTTATTAATTTAACCACAGGAGATTCTAAATTATTCTCCAAGACACTCCAGACACTTTGATCAATGTTTAGATCATATTTCACTGTACATGCTTCATAGGAATTCATGTAAAAGGGTTTTGGAAAATCCTACAGTAAATTATTTATACAATTGATGGATTATATTTAATATTTTCATTAATTTTGATTCAACAAAATCAGCTGTCTGGTGTGTTTCGTCCTAGTATCACATGCAATTAATTTAACCAACTTCTGGTTAAGTTACACTTTTTATTGTTAAGCTTTTCCTCCACAAACTATTTAAAGACTAATCCACAAAGAAATTATATGATGAAAACCAAGGCAAAAGAATAATACCACTTTGAATTGTATTGAAATCATTGTAGGAAATGGAGCATTTACTACAATGTTTTTAGTGGTCATCAGGTACAGGTCTTTAATAACTATTAGTAACAGAAGAGCTTCTGCGGAGGAAAGGGTTAACAGTTATCTATCCTCTGTCTATAACTGGAGCATTCCATATACATTCAAGTAAATGGGGAATAGTGATTATTATCAGAAGTTAAGATAGTTAATTACTGTGAATGTTGCTTGTGACCCATACCGTGTTTCCATGACTCGTCAGTTGGACAAACACCATAAACTTGAGTCAACAGAACAAAACCAACTTTGAAATGTTAAAAAACAACTAGCAGCTAAAATAATTATAACTGTAGTAAGTAACAAACTTGTAACAAATAACTGTAATGATACACAATTGATGTCTTATAAAGTGCGGAACACAAAATGTCAAGCATAACATCCGTCACTACCTTCAACTTGTCAAATTGTCAAACATAACGTCCACTTATACTTATACAGCACACCTATGCACTTGTAAATACACAATAACACATACTTAAAAACAAAGCTATTGGTATATGTGTGGTTCCCAATCTCCACTTCCAGCAGGAAAAAAACGGAAATAAAATCCAATAACATCCGTCACTTTAAAGCAAGTAAGATTAATGGAAAATAGAAACTTCTGCTTTACTACACATTTTTTTGGAAGAAAGAATTTTCTTTTAACTCCCTGATAAATGATTTACATGCACAAAATAAAGATCATAACAAGGTCACTGACTGAAAAATATATTGTCAAAGTAACGTACGTCACATTTACCTGGTCACAAACTTTTGTCAACAAATTCTAAAAACAGTGTTGAACTGTTGAACTATCTTTTTTTTAACATAAATCAATATTTTAAAGATCATTTTACCTAAGCAACATAGTAATATTGCTTAAATGAGAATCTCATAATTTCACAGTGACGGACGTTATTTTTTTCCATTTATCTGATATAGAGCATCAAGGAGGCATTGATGTGTGCTTGCTTGTCAAAGTGCTACTTCCGACTGCTAGCCAGCATAATGACAAAATTTTGGTAAAGACCTTTATATTCATTTGCCATATATATATATATGACACAAGGACACGAAAGAAAACTTGATCCATGTTGCATTATATAATTGATGATTGAAATAGTTTAGAACCACATTTATAATTTATATTCGTTACAATTGACCCTAAATAGAGTGACAACTTCATCACGATATCAGTCATTATATTAGTCTTTTGATTGAAAAACCTTTATTCTAATACTTCAGCTAGAATGACATCTTTTATCAATCACTGTATGTAAACCCAAGAAATCGAGCGAGCCCTGAAAAGAATTACCAGTGCAGGGCTTGCAGGTTTGTGCAAAACTTAATTGTTGGATTTATTTGGATGTCTTAAATAAATCTAATTATATAGTAAATTTGTATTAAGTCAAATAAAATGCTATGCACACACACATGTACTTATATTCTTCTCTGTCTCATAGAAACAATAAATATTGTCATTTCAGAGAGCTGTACATCCCTTTCAATCAGAGCATGGTGAAGGAAGTACTAGGGATGAAAGATGAACAGTACCTGTTCACAAACTTGACACAAGTTCATGAAAGGCTTATCAGTATGAAGTGGATGAACATTAACCTGGCTGACTGCAAGGTACAATAAACATAATTGTATGCACTATATGCTCATAATGAATATTGCCACTGTTACACACATAAAAGGAATTTCCTAATCAGATTCAACATGACCTGAGCATTTACTGATAAAAAGATTAAACATTTTTTCAGTAAGCCTGATGGTAAGGTTTAAGAAACTTATTTGATAAATACCCTCATGTTTTCAATTATTTAAATATAAGGTTAAATTTTAAGCCACAATTCCCTGATCTGCATAAATTATATTGTAATTATATGACATATATGAGACATCATTTACAGAAAGCAACCAGAGAGATGAACATGCCGGACTCGGATCATATGAACAGACCACAAACGGAAATTGTTCAGATCAGAGCAGAACTGGTCAGTTGTAAACTATAATAATTTACACATGTCAAAATTCCTATATTCTAACTATGATATAAATTATGTTGTACCATTGGGCATATGGGTTAGACACTTTCCAGAATACACGGGGTTAAAACTAATTGCTGATGTTTAAATAAGTTGTTCGTAGTTTTTTTTTATGAGGAACCCACAAGCGAGTCACCACCATAAGATACCATTTTAGGGAACAGGTACAGCATATTACGCCTCATCACCACCAGGTTCACATCGAGCGTCTCAACTCCTCACAACAACCAAAGCCCACCAGCTTCAGCGCGACATTCACATCACCTGATAACAATTTTAGTCCAACCACTTCAACTCCACAGAACAGTCCAACACGCTCAACTAGTCTAGACCTATTTTCCAACAAAAGCCACAGTCCGACATCCTCCCCACCTATTGAGAGCTCAACACCAAGTCTGACAGCCACAGCTATTAACCCTGATAAAAGGCAAGCAAGAGGCACCTGCAGAGCAGTTTTCAAAGGTAGAGAAATATGTTTGTATGAAGTGGTTCATAAGCTATAGAACTAAAACTGTAATGCAAAAGTTAAACACTAGGTTTTCATGCACATGGATAAAAAGCGAAATTTCTATGCTACTGCAACCTTATAATAGTGTAATAATGTAATAATTTTTAAGAAGAAATACATAAAACGTTAGAAATGAAAGAGGAACCAGAAATACTTCCTTTGATTTAATAAATGTTTTTATTTATTTGCAGGTTATGTTCTCAGAAGAGGGAATGGTCACAGTTCACATTCCAGGATTTCAACTTATAAAGAGGAGTGCAGGCAAAAAACTTGCTTATATCAAAACAATTTTCGAAAAAAATGAAACAATTATTCATAGAATTATCAAGAACATAAACATATAATTTTCGTTTTAGTGTCAGATTAAACACTTAATAATGTTTTTTGTTTTTATAATTGCAGGAAGAAAGGAACTTCATACCTGGTATGCTAGTTGGTCATGACTAGTAGATGACCATTATTGATTTTGAAATCAGAAGGTCAGAGGTCAAGAAAAACACCATTGGACACAAGCAGCGCCACAATTCCCTGTGCATTCAGCTTATCAACGGACAAAAGACCCTGTCTCGGTTCCTGTACACCATGGGACAGTGCATCGGACTACATTAAACTGGACTGTGCTAAAAACGGAGTGTTTTTGATGTTGAATTATTATGTTGGTGTACATGTGATTTCATTTTATATTATAATTTTAAATGTGTTATTAACTACATGTATATACATTAATGTGCTACATTCATTCTTTTAATTTTTATCAATTAGTAGCATTATTTGTTTAAAATATATGAATATTAACATTTTTTTTTTATCATTTTTATACTGTGGCATTGAAATATAATGTTAATTGACAATCAATGGAAAACTGTAAACTAACTGTTAATAATTATTATTCTGTAAGTTAGATAATAAATACATACAACGGTTGTTAATCCATTATTGTTTGTGTAAATCAAACATATTTTGTAAAATATAACAAGAGCGGTCACAGAGACAGCGCGCACGACTATTCCGCCGCTTTTCGGTGTATGGATTGACAAGTTTTGGCGTGCATGGATCACTGATGGATTAGATTTCAATGCAATACATGATGTGCTGAGATATTTACAAAAATTGAATTGGAAAATATTTGAGGTGGTCCACAAATTTTAACGTAAATTGTAAGTCGAAACGGGTGCTGAATTTTGTCAAAATGCTTGATAGAGTTACCTCCTCCTGTGTACAGGTTGGGGGTATGATGGTGAACAAGCGTGCAAAGTTCCAAAGCCAGATGTCAATGGACTTTGAAAATATTTGAGGTGGTACGCAAACTTTAACGTAAATTTTAAGTAGAAAAAGGGGCATGATTTGGTCAAAATGCTTGATAGGCTTA
The DNA here is from genome assembly GCF_026914265.1 of Mya arenaria. NCBI lineage: Eukaryota > Metazoa > Mollusca > Bivalvia > Myida > Myidae > Mya > Mya arenaria. Next base: position 59,436,894 of record NC_069127.1, read on the forward strand.
CCTCCCCCTGTGTATAGGTTGGGGGCATGATGTAGATCAAGCGTGCAAAGTTTCAAAGTCATTTGTCAATGGACTTTGGAAATATTTGAGGTGGTACGCAAACTTTAATGTAAATTCTTAGTAGGAAAAGAGGCATGATTTTGTCAAAATGCTTGATAAGAGTTACCTAGAGGTGGTACGCAAACTTTAACATAAATGGTTACGCCAACGCCGACGCTTGGGTGACTAGGATAGCTCTCCTTATTCGAATAGTCGAGCTAAAAAGGAAATATCAAAACTATATTTTTATTTCAACCTCAACGAGGAGTGTTTTGTAAAATTGATGATGGGAATAATGTCCGCCTTGAAAATATGATGGGGGGTTATGTCCACCTATATAAAATGCACGGGGGGATTTGTTCTTCACTCCCTCAAATTACTTTTATCCTGACATAAGGTGCACGTTTTGTTAAAGTTCTTTTTTAAACCTACCTGTAGAGTCTATCACGGGATCTGATATTCAGCTATTGACGAGACAGTTGAGAGATAGGCGAAAAGGATGTGCCTGTGCTGTGTCTTATCCTATAACAGGGAATAATTTTATAGACATTAAAATATGTTGATTCAAAATCAAAATTAGAGCCAAAACTATTTATTTTCATTTTATTCAATCAATACAGGTATATTATAGCTATTATTGTGCCATGAAATGGAATTGCATTTGATATGTACATATAAAGGGTGTTTCAAAGATGAAACAATGAGTTGGCGGGCTGTATGCGCTCAGCTTCAGCAGTTAAATTACATTGAACTTTCTTTTGTTTTTCCTTTGCCAAAATGTACATAATATATATTTACAATTATGAACATTAAACACAAGTAAGTTAAATATATGAGACGTGTAAAGATATACAAGAGGGCCAAATGGCCCTGAATCGCTCACCTGTCATATATTGCACATTCTTCCATTATATACAAATATTGAAAACCTAAGCCTATGAACACGGGGCGTGGCCAATTTTGACCCCAGGGCTAAAGTTTGAACAATCTTAATAGTGGTCCGATAAACGATGCTTCATACCAAATATCTAAGGCCTTCGCCTTTTGGTTTCGGAGAAGAAGATCACTTAAGTTTTCATCATATACATATATAAGGAAACCCATGACCGCCCGGGTGGGGCCATTTTTTGACCCCAGAGCCAAAGATTGAACAATATTGGTACAAGTCAACTAGATGGTATATCATGCCAAATATCTAAGCTCTTGTCACTACTTGATTTTACGTGTGTATCTATATATGTATATTTGTAATTAATTGTTGTATGTGGCCCATATTGAAAATTGGTATGTGTACTAAATATGTTATCCAGTTTAAATTCAGACGTTATTTGTCTTTGTGAGTTCGGAGAAGATTTTTTAAGTTTTCACTATAACCCATATAGAGAAAAACCATCAGCCCCGGGGTGTGGCCAATGTTGACCCCAGGGCCATAATTTGAACAAACTTTGTAGAGGTCCACTAGACGATGAATCATGCCAAATATCTAAGCTCTAAGCCACGTAAGTTCAGAGGAGATGATTTTTGAAGTTTTCACTATAAACATATAGAGAAAACCCATGACCCCCAAGGGGGCGGGGCCAATTTTGACCCCAAGGCCATAATTTGAACAATCTTTATAGAGGTCCACTAGATGATGAATCATGCCAAATATCTAAGCTCTAGTCCAAGTAAGTTCAGAGGAGAAGATTTTTGAAGTTTTAACTATAAACATATAGAGAAAACCCATGACCCCCCGGGGCGGGGCCAATTTTGAATAATCTTTGTAGAGGTCCACTAGACGATGAATCATGCCAAATATCTAAGCTCTAAGCAACGTAAGTTCAGAAGAGATTTTTGATTTTATTTACTATAAACATATAGAGAAAACCCATGACCCCCCGGGGCGGGGCCAATTTTGACCCAAAGGCCATAATTTGAACAATCTTTGTAGAGGTCCACTAGACGATGAATCATGCCAAATATCTAAGCTCTAGTCCAAGTAAGTTAAGAGGAGAAGATTTTTGAAGTTTTAACTATAAACATATCAAGTATACCCATGACCCCCCAGGGCGGGGTCAATTTTGACCCCAAGGCCATAATTTGAACAATCTTTGTAGAGGTCAACTAGACGATGAACCATGCCAAATATCTAAGCTCTAGTCCAAGTAAGTTCAAAGGAGAAGATTTTTGAAGTTTTCACTATAAACATATAGAGAAAACCCATTACCCCCGGGGCGGGGCCAATTTTGAATCCAAGGCCATAATTTGAACAATCTTTGTAAAGGTCCACTAGACGATGAATCATGCCAAATATCTAAGCTCTAGTCCAAGTAAGTTCAGAGGAGAAGATTTTTGAAGTTTTAACTATAAACATATAGAGAATACCCATGACCCCCCGGGTCGGGGCCAATTTTGACCCCAGGGCCATAATTTGAACAAACTTTGTAGAGGTCCACTAGACGATGAATCATGCCAAATATCTAAGCTCTAGGCCAAGTAAGTTCAGAGGAGAAGATTTTTTAAGTTTTCACTATAAACATATAGAGAAAATCCATGACCCCCCGGGCGGGGCCAATTTTGACCCAAGGGCCATAATTTGAACAAACTTTGTAGAGGTCCACTAGACGATGAATCATGCCAAATATCTAAGCTCTAGTCCAAGTAAGTTAAGAGGAGAAGATTTTTGAAGTTTTAACTATAAACATATAGAGAATACCCATGACCCCCGGGGCGGGGCCAATTTTGACCCCAAGGCCATAATTTGAACAATCTTTGTAAAGGTCCACTAGACAATGAATCATGCCAAATATCTAAGCTCTAGTCCAAGTAAGTTCAGAGGAGAAGATTTTTGAAGTTTTAACTATAAACATATAGAGAATACCCATGACCCCCCGGGGCGGGGCCAATTTTGACCCCAGGGCCATAATTTGAACAAACTTTGTAGAGGTCCACTAGACGATGAATCATGCCAAATATCTAAGCTCTAGGCCAAGTAAGTTCAGAGGAGAAGATTTTTTAAGGTTTTCACTATAAACATATAGAGAAAACCCATGACCCCTCGGGGCAGCGCCAATTTTGACCCAAAGGCCAAAATTTGAACAAACTTTGTAGAGGTCCACTAGACGATGAATCATGCCAAATATCTAAGCTCTAGTCCAAGTAAGTTAAGAGAAGAAGATTTTTGAAGTTTTCACTATAAACATATCAAGTATACCCATGACCCCCGGGGCGGGGCCAATTTTGACCCCAAGGCCATAATTTGAACAATCTTTGTAAAGGTCCACTAGACAATGAATCATGCCAAATATCTAAGCTCTAGTCCAAGTAAGTTCAGAGGAGAAGATTTTTGAAGTTTTAACTATAAACATATAGAGAAAACCCATGACCCCCCGGGACGGGGCCAACTTTGACCCCAGGGCCATAATTTGAACAAACTTTGTAGAGGTCCACTAGACGATGAACCATGCCAAATATCTAAGCTCTAGGCCAAGTAAGTTCAGAGGAGAAGATTTTTTAAGGTTTTCACTATAAACATATAGAGAAAACCCATAACCCCCCGGGTCGGGGCCAATTTTGACCCCAGGGCCATAATTTGAACAAACTTTGTAGAGGTCCACTAGACGATGAACCATGCCAAATATCTAAGCTCTAGGCTAAGTAAGTTCAGAGGAGAAGATTTTTTAAGTTTTCACTATAAACATATAGAGAAAACCCATGACCCCCCGGGGCGGGGCCAATTTTGACCCCAGGGCCATAATTTGAACAAACTTTGTAGAAGTCCACCAGACGATGAATCATGCCAAATATCTAAGCTCTAGGCCAAGTAAGTTCAGAGGAGAAGATTTTTTAAGTTTTCACTATAAACATATAGAGAAAACCCATGACCCCCGGGACGTGGCCAATTTTGACCCCAGGGCCATAATTTGAACAATCTTGGTAGAGGACCATTTGGTGATCCTACCTACCATATATTAACGGCCTAAGCCTTGTGGTTTGGGAGAAGAAGATTTTTAAAGTTTTTCCTTTTGGTTGCCATGGCAACCAGAGTTCTGTATGGAATTGAATTCTTTGAACAACTTTGATAGAAGACAACCCAAGGAACCTATGAAGTTTTATTAATATTGGCCTAGCGGTTAAGGAGGAGATGTCTTTTAAGTAAATTGTTGACGGACGACGCACGCCGCACGACGGACAAAAGGCGATCACAAAAGCTCACCATGTCACAAAGTGACAGGTGAGCTAAAAAGGCAATTTCATAAAAAAAAATCTAAAAAGATATTATTATAAATTGGAAATAAAATTTAGTAGAATTACGTATGGTTATGTAAATCAATAATAAATCCAAAAATATTTATATAATGTGATTGTAAGTCTTAATAAGAACAATTAATATCTGGCATAAATAGAATGATACAAGAAAATCCAAATAGACATTATTTAAGAGTCGGTAGTTGCACTTGCAAAATGATTATCATATTTATCAGATATATGAAACAGCTGAAAGTTCTCAAACATAGACATTTATGTTCAAATATCACCGGTAAATAAAAATAATTGACCTAGTGACCTAGTTTTTGACCTGGGTTGACCCAATATTAAACTTGACCTAGCTTATGTTAAGATGATCATTCTGACCAAGTTTCATTAAGATAAGGCTAAAATTGTGACCTCTATTTTGTTCACAAGGTTTTTCTAATAATTGACCTAGTGACCTAGTTATTGACTGCGTATGACCCAATATCGAACTTGACCCAGATTTTATAGAGATGATCATTCTGACCAAGTTGCATTAAGATTAGCCTAAAATTGTGACCTCTATTGTGTTCACAAGGTTTTTGTACTAATTGACCTAGTGACCTAGTTATTGACCGCGGATGACCCAATATCGAACTTGACCTAGATTTTATAGAGATGATCATTCTGACCAAGTTGCATTGAGATTAGGCTAAAATTGTGACCTCTATTGTGTTCACAAGGTTTTTCTACTAATTGACCTAGTGACCTAGTTATTGACCGTGAATGACCCAATATCAAACTTGACCTACATTTTACAGCGATGATCATTCTGACCAATTTGCATTGAGATTAGGCTAAAATTGTGACCTCTATTGTGTTCACAAGGTTTTTCTACTAATTGACCTAGTGACCTAGTTATTGACCGCAGATGACCCAATATCGAACTTGACCCAGATTTTATAGAGATGATCATTCTGACCAAGTTGCATTAAGATTAGCCTAAAATTGTGACCTCTATTGTGTTCACAAGGTTTTTGTACTAATTGACCTAGTGACCTAGTTATTGACCGCGGATGACCCAATATCGAACTTGACCTAGATTTTATAGAGATGATCATTCTGACCAAGTTGCATTGAGATTAGGCTAAAATTGTGACCTCTATTGTGTTCACAAGGTTTTTGTACTAATTGACCTAGTGACCTAGTCATTGACCGTGAATGACCCAATATCAAACTTGACCTACATTTTACAGCGATGATCATTCTGACCAATTTGCATTGAGATTAGGCTAAAATTGTGACCTCTATTGTGTTCACAAGGTTTTTCTACTAATTGACCTAGTGACCTAGTTATTGACCGCAGATGACCCAATATCGAACTTGACCTAGATTTTATAGAGATGATTATTCTGACCAAGTTGCATTGAGATTAGGCTTAAATTGTGACCTCTAATGTGTTCACAAGGTATTTCTACTAATTGACCTACTGACCTAGTTTTTGACCCCAGATGACCCAATATCGAACTTGACCTAGATTTCATAGAGATGATCAGTCTGACCAAGTTTCATAAAGATTAGGTCAAAATTGTGACCTCTGTTGTGTTCACAAGGTTTTTCTAATAATTGACCTAGTGACCTAGTTATTGACTGCGGATGACCCAATATCGAACTTGGCCTAGATTTTATAGAGATGATTATTCTGACCAAGTTGCATTGAGATTAGGCTAAAATTGTGACCTCTTTTGTGTTCACAAGGTTTTTGTACTAATTGACCTAGTGACCTAGCTGTTGACCGCGGATGACCCAATATCGAACTTGACCTACATTTTATAGAGATGATCATTCTGACCAAGTTGCATTGAGATTAGGCTAAAATTGTGACCTCTATTGTGTTCACAAGGTTTTTCTACTAATTGACCTAGTGACCTAATTATTGACCGCGGATGACCCAATATCGAACTTGACCTAGATTTTATAGAGATGACCATTCTGACCAAGTTGCATTGAGATTAGGCTAAAATTGTGACCTCTATTGTGTTCACAAGGTTTTTCTACTAATTGACCTAGTGACCTAGTTTTTGACCCCAGATGACCCAATATCGAACTTGACCTAGATTTTATAGAGATGATCAGTCTGACCAAGTTTCATAAAGATTAGATCAAAATTGTGACCTCTATTGTGTTCACAAGCAATTGTGAACGGACGGACGGACGGACGGACGGACGACGGACGAAGAGTGATCACAAAAGCTCACCTTGTCACTACGTGACAGGTGAGCTAAAAACCATTAAAAAGCATCTTTCATAATGTCACAAAGAGAGCATCCTGTCCATAATAACACTGCGTAACAATTGTGAGTACTGATTATAGGATCCGAAGTCAGCATTCGGAGGTAATTACAGGGAAGCTATTGCTTATGTACCTCGGTCCACGATGCTTGAGGTGGGTTGTGACCATCTGCAACAGCCGGATTAACAGTCATCAGAAGGTTAACGGACATTTGTTTGGAAGTTAAGGGAGTGATTGATGAGGGTGTTATTAATTACATCCAAGAACACTGGTCTCGAGGAGATATTGGCCGAAATCAAGCTAACAGCTCATTTTTATTGGAAGTAAGTAATATTATAAGAATACAATAAAACTAAGCCTGAAAGAAAATCTATTACATATAAATATATCGTAATTATACATCTAAAAAGTAACTTTCTTACCTTCTAGTTTTTTTTTAAGTTGAATCCCTGACACAAAATGTAGGGGAGAATAAGGCATCCTTATATAACCAAGCTTTCAGTCCTTCGATTTATGAAATTTTGCAAATTCATGTTATCTTTAAAACCGTTTTTGGCTGACTACTAAGTTTTCAGGACTTCGATTTTATGAAAGTTTTGCAGATTCGTGCTACATTTAACCCGAATGCGGCTGGCTCGGAGTTGTTTGGCATTTGAAGTCATTTTGAGGAAAAAGTAATCATTTGTAGGAAAAGATTAGCTTATGAATGTCGCTTTTAGTTTCACTAATGTTGTCTTTAACTGTTCCCAGTTTTAGTACAATGATGCTTTTTATTATGAACTCTTATGACCACACAGTTTTAAACCTTTTTATTTTACAAGGCAGATTATATGTGCTCAAGTATTTGGGGTTTTATTATTATTATTTTTATTATTAAGTTTCCTCTGATAAGATTTACCTGCTACGTTTTCTCTTCATTTTGGATTGTTGGGATAAGAGAGAGGTTTTTGCACGTAAACTGTTTTAACACCCAGTAAATTTACATTTTTCTGACCGTTACAAGGCGGTACCTATCAATCCTTGATAAACACACCTATTATTTATATAGAATATATGCACTGTGCTGTTTGTGGATTTTTGGGCTGTTCTTCTACGTTTCTTGTTTGTAATATTTTAGTTTTTGTGTTCTATGTTTTTGCATACCTAGGTCAGTGCCATTAAACCGGTTTTATTTTTAAACATTAAGTACTGAGCTTGTTTATGTTGTTTTTAACAGAAGTATTCCATAACACCAGGTTTTGCACTGTGTCGTTTAAGAGTTTTGTGCTGTTCTTCCATGTTATTTGTTTGAGATTTTATTTTCTCTTATGTCTTTAGCGTTTACTCAGTGCCATAAACCGGATTTATATTTAAACCGTTGCTACTGAGCTTGTTTCTGTAGCTTTTCGCTTAAATACTAGTACCAAACAATGTGTATGGTCAAATTCCTTTAGAAAGACTAATATATGTGATAGTATAAATAGTATAAAACCGTATATTGTGTGTTTTGATTAATACAATGCTGCTTTCCCATTTATGAGAGTGCTACATAGATAGTTACAATCCGGCATAGTATACTACTGTTTACTCCAAATAGAGCTTGTTCAATTGTTATGCATTCCAGACAATGTAAAACAAGAATATGTTTAATTTATTGTTGAACGATTCGCAAAAAATATAACCTTAAACGAAGTCAAAACCACTGGTAGGATACTTCGATACTTAAGGCAAAACCAGTTCTGTCCTTAGACTAATTAAATTACCAAAGGTCAAAGACGACAGGATGGAACAAGCAACACTCAAGAGGAGTATGTGATTATACCAGGCCACTTGTTCATGAATATAAGTATTAGCTCGAAAACTCGCTCAACACATCTTTTGCATTTAACACTTGATTTAATAAAAAAACAATGTTCAATGGACAAGGAAAATCATAATAGTAAGAGAAAACTTTGAACAAGTCCCAATACCACGAAAACATCATTTTTCAATCTAAACACTTATTTTCCCCACATAACAGCATAATATTATACAAAATCGCACATGTCTTGTTATTTAAACGCACTTTAAAAGAATAAATGTTTTTGTTTTAGAGAAACACATGACCTTTAGCAAAAACATAGAATCAGTAAATTAAACTCAATTAGGAAAAAAATGATTTTACATAGTTGAAACCCCATGGCTTACGATGCTATTCGTTTTAACCTCAAGTAAATGTTCAACGTTGTTTTACATAGACTTTTTGGTCGTGCCAAGTCGTTATACTTGAAACGTGTAATCAAATAAGCCTTCAGCAACAATCAAAAGTGAAGTAATAAAATGACCTGAACAAAATACAACGGTTTTCTTGCAACCGTTGCAATGTGTGTTGCGATCGCTGGATATAGGTATATGATATAAACTTGTTCATGTTAGTTGCGTATTGCTCTTGGGAAGCACTCATGTAAAATACCGTTGTGTAGATTTTCGTCTTGTGATAAACATACCAATTATTTATATATTTATATATAGTATTTATGCACTGTGCTGTTTGTAGAGTTTTGTGCTGTTCTATGTCTTTTGCGTTTGCCCATTGCCACTAAACCGGGTTTATGTTTAAACTTTTTGCTACTGAGCATGCTTCTGTAGCTTTTTGCATAAATATTGTTCAAGATGCACTCTAAAGCACTCTAAAAAATCCCTAATAAGCAATGTCACAATTCATACGGTTGTTTTAATTTACTGGAAAGGGTGAATAAGTATCGAAAAGATATTTTGAATGTGATTTTGTTTAATTTGAAAGCAAGGTGCTGTAACGACGGAATATCTACGTTATGAGACGATAAATGAGCACTGTTTATATGTTACGACCTACCAGTCATTTAATATTTGTGCGTTTTAAGCTATATATAACACGGTTACAAACTTGCATAATTCAGTGAATTATATTCGACTTAAATCAATTATTTAGCTTATGACTTTAAATTTATCTTTGTTATACATGTGTATGTATTGCTTTTTAAAACGAGTATCATTTTAAATCATTGAATGACAGAAAAAAGTTATGCGTGATAAAGTTCGGCTGGCTTTGAATACCATCGTGCACCCATGGTTATCTGTTACTTTTGATATAGTCATCGTCCGAACTTTGTTTGGCTTCGGGAACCATTATTTTCCTTTGATGACAGTTGGTCTGAACGCTTATCAAGCCTTAAAGACCACCGATTTTCGCAAGCGTTTTGGTTTGATATCTTAATCTTTCAGCCAGGATAGTTTTCAGAAATGAATTTGCGACAGTTGAAACGATACATTATAAGGCAGACTGTGTGTGATGCTCATAATTTCAAACAATGACTGCATCGTATCTTTGAAACGTTATTGCATTAGGTGCTCTGAATTGATTTTCTTTGTATGCAGATAATTGGGATCTCTAGTCATTGAAGTACTTGGGGTTTACCTATAAGTTATAATTTGTTTTATAATTATGTTTCCTCAAGTTAATGCAGTCTTTGATAAGATTTACCCGTTACGTTTATTTTTCTTTACTTAGGTTTGTTGGGATAAGAGTGAGGTTTGTGCACGTAAACTGGTTTAAACCCCAGTAAATTAACATTTAACTGACGTTCCAAGGCGATACTTTACAATTCTTGAAAAATATACTCGTTATATATAGTATGTATGCACTGAGCTGTTTGTGAACTTTCATTCTGTTCTTCCATGTTTATTGTGACATTTTGTTTTTCTGTTCTATGTCTTTGGTGTTTACCAAGTGCCATTTCGGTCCGGGTTTATGTTTAAACGTTTGTTACTGGGCTTGTTTCTGTAGTTTTTCACACAAACAAAATTGTACAAAAAAATTTGTACAGGTCCTCTTTGACACCTTAAATTGTTCAGCGAATTGGTACCGAATTGGCGTTAAAGTTATATCAACAAGAAAAAGGACTGTTTTATAATGCAGAATCCATATGTATTTAAACAATCAAACGGAAAGCAAGCAAAGCGTGAATTCAACCAACAAGTTTCTGTTGACGGACTTAATATGTACTTGTTGTAATTTAATGCAGAAAAATACAACACAAATAAAAACAATGGTTAAAACACTAGCAACGAGACAAAAAAAATATATACATGTAATGCGGAATTCAAAATTATCAAAACAAACAAACAGTGCGCAGGCAAACGGTCAAGAGAGTGAGATCTATCTACAAGTTGCATGAAAAAGATTATAAATTATAAATAACCTTGTTTTCTCTTGCATTTTAAATGTAATGATATCTAAGAAACAAATATATCAATGGAATGAAGCAGGTGTAGGTAACATGAACGTAATGAAAATCAATATACACAGCATTTGGCTTTATCTCCCTAATACCATTCAAGTAAAAAACAAATACAAGGACCATAGATTATTCGTGTGATTACTGACTGGTTTTTAAAATGTTCAAGTAAACAAAATCAATGACTAGAAGATCACCGTTTGGTTTTAAGTTTCCTTGAATTTTAAAATGTTACGAAACAATTATCGGTATTACTGGTATACCGCCGGTATACATATAGCTTACACGAAAATAAGTAAAATATAAATCAGCGTACGTAGTATTTGGCTTTATCTCCCTGATATTCAAATAAAACAACAAAAAACAAAAAGGTTCCACGAGACAAGAGGGCCAGGATTGCCCTATATCGTTCACCTGAGTAAACCTTTTTGCTATAGATTTATTGATAATTAAAGGGCAAAATACGGATTTGGCTTCTCTGATGTATCATGCCCATTTACATTCTCACCGAATTTTGTGATGATTGGTCAAATGCTTAAAAAAATTGATAGGAGATCTATTTTAGGTAATATCTATAATTAAAGCGCAATAACTCTCGGGTAACTACTAATTATTAAACACGTTCAGACACACTCTGACTAAATTTGGTCATGATTGGACAAAGAGTTCAAAAGAAATTGATCGGACTACAAACTGGATGGTGCTTGTTTGACCTTCCATACACCATAGGTGGAACTATTTGTCCAGTGTTTAAGCTCACCAGAGCACGAGCACGAAGTGCTCAAGGTGAGCTATTATGATCGGTCTTTGTCCGGCGTCAGTCCAGTCCGTCCGTGAATAATTGCTTAAAAAACTTCTCCTCTGAAACAACCTGGCCAAATTCAATGAAACTTCACAGCTTTCTTTGTGGCCCTCTACAAAAAAAGAAGTCACGATTGTAAAAAACAACAACAAAAGGTCACGATTGATCAACAACAACACAATGACCGACTTCCTGTGCCTGTGTTGCTTTATAAAACATCTACTCTGAAACTGCTTGTCCAAATTCAATGAAACTTTACAGAAGCTTCCTGGGGTGACCATCTACAAAAATACAACAAGGAGTCACGATCGATTAGTAACAACAACAACAAAATGGCGGACTTCCTTTTTTTGCTTTAAAAACATCTCTGAAACTACCTGTCCAAATTCAATGAAACTCTACAGGAAGCTTCCTTGGGTGACCATTAACAAAAATACACAAGGAGTCACGCTTTATCAGTAACAACAACAACAAAATGAAACTACCACTCCAAATTCAATGAAACTTTACAAGAAGCTTCCTTTGGTGACCCTCTACAAATATACAATAAGGGGTCACGATTGATTAGCAACAACAACAGCAGCAACAACAACAAAATAGCCGACTTCATATTTTGCTTTAAAAAAACATCTCTAAAACTACCAGTCCAAATTCAATTAAAATAAAGATTTATTGGGTGACCCTCTACAAAAACACCGAAGGTCGTGATTGATCATCAACAACAACAACAAAATGGCCAAAATGTTAAAATCTGAAAGTTATGTAAAGTTTGCTCTTGAAACAAGGGCAGCAAGTCTTGCTATAAGGTCTCCCCTTTTGTTGTAGAATCACTACTTTTATTTTAAGTAACAAGGGAATAGATTTTAAATTGTATCAAGTCTTCAACACAGTCTGTTAAAGGTAATTATTGTTCATTTTTAAGTTCATAGATTCAAATATTTATTATACACTTTATTCTTTAGAAGAAATTTCATTTTTACTAAATAATAAATTTAATAATCAGACTTTTCAATTGAACTTCATGTAGATTATTCTAAGCAACGATCTTATCTTCTGTGTGGATAGTGAAACAGCCTTGATTTAAAGATTTATTTTTTATTTTGAACATGTGAAGGAAGGTGATATTTAAAGATGCATTATTACTCCCAAATAGATTTACCACAATTGATATAATTGTGTTAATATACCAACAAGGATCAATAAATGTCAAAACAATGGTTCTTATGAGGGATACCGTGTTTAATTTGAAAGAAAGGTGCAGAAAATATGGTATATCTACAAGTTGAAATGATAGTAGATCAGAGTAAATATTTAAGCATTCACCAATCATTTAATATTTTTGCATGTTCAGCTAGTGAATACATGGTCATAATCTTGTTATTAGTAAGTAACACTTTCCAAAGGTGCATTGTTTAGTAAGTAGTTTAAGGTTTATCACTCAAAATTTATGTTTGTTATTTATGTGTATGTAATGCTTTTGAATAAGAGTGTCACTTTAACTAAATGAAAGAAGCGATGATATTAGTGGTGCTGAAGTGTTCTGATATTTGATTATTAGAGCTTAAGGCAGTTTATTGATTTTATTGGATGGTGCACTGTTTGTTGTTTGTGTATCTATACTAAAAGTTATTTTAGTGTGCAAGCAATTTAACAGTTTTGTCAGTATGCAGGCAATTGAATAAAGTCATGTGTGTGTGCAGGCAGTTGAATGAAGTGCTGTCGGTATGCAGTCAAATATCAAGTCCTGTCAGTGTGCAAATATGAGAATCACCAAGTCCTGTCAGGGTGCAGGCAACTGAACGAAATCCTCTCAGTGTGAGGGTAACTGTGACAAGTCCTGTCAGTGATTATCCTGGCAACAAGTTTGATCAGTATGTTTTTCAATACAACAAATATCAAGCTTTATTGATTACAATTACAAGGTTAAACTATTTTACTCTGGTGAGCGATTAAGGGCCAATATGGCCCTCTTGTTTTAAACAGGCATGACAAATAAGTATTTGTTGAAAAAGATACAAAGGGCAATAACTCTTACAATATTAAGGTTGGATTTATATAACTCGTCACAAAAAAATCACAATTTACTGAGAAAAAGTTCATGAAGTTTGAAGTTGTTACCTTTAATAATTTTAAAACAATAAAATAACAATTAAAAAGATGACCCTATGCAAACTGGACTTAAAAATTATCAAAATAATTTTTCTGACAAATTTCAAGGATATTTGGGCTGCGAATATAACATCGAGTGTTAACAAGGCATTTCCATATTTGTGATCTGTGAACTTGTTTTTGACCCCAGATGGAATTGTTATCTCAAGAGTGTGTTCAAGGTATTTCCATATTTGGGCTCTTTGACCTAGTTTTTGACCCCAGATGACCCATATTCAAACTTGAGCTAGAAATCGTTAAAACAATTTTTCTGACAAATTTCCAGGATATTTGGGCTGAAAAATTTACCTCTAAGAGTATTAACAAGGTATTTCCATATTCGACCTGTGACCTAGTTTTTGTGTCGCCTGAACAGACGACATATAGGGGTTACTTTTGTCGGCGGCGTCCGCGTCCCATTTTCGCTTGTCCGGGGTATATCTCCTAAACTATTAGTGGTATCAACTTGAAACTTCATATGTACAGAGATCTAATTGAGGGCAAGTGCAGTGCACAAGAACTGTTACTCTTGCTTCCATATTTTTAGAGTTTTAAGAGTTATTAACTTGAAACTTCATATGTAGATGGATCTCATGGAGGGCAAGTGCAGTGCACAATAACAGTAACTCTTGCTTTCTTAGTTTTAAAATTATTGCCCTTTGTTAATTTTCATGCTTAAAGTTTTGTCCGGGGCATATCTTGAAGAATATAAGAGGTATCAACTTGAAACTTCATAGCTAGACAGATCTCATTGAGGGCAAGTGCAGTGCACAATAACAGTAACTCTTGCTTTCTTAGTTTTAAAGTTATTGCCCTTTGTTAATTTTCATGCTTAAAGTTTTGTCCGGGGCATATCTTGAAGAATATAAGAGGTATCAACTTGAAACTTCATAGCTAGACATATCTCATTGAGGGCAAGTGCAGTGCACAATAACAGTAACTCTTGCTTTCTTAGTTTTAAATTTATTGCCCTTTGTTAATTTTCATGCTTAAAGTTTTGTCCGGGGCATATCTTGAAGAATATAAGAGGTATCAACTTGAAACTTCATAGCTAGACATATCTCATTGAGGGCAAGTGCAGTGCACAATAACAGTAACTCTTGCTTTCTTAGTTTTAAAGTTATTGCCCTTTGTTAATTTTCATGCTTAAAGTTTTGTCTGGGGCATATCTTGAAGAATATAAGAGGTATCAACTTGAAACTTCATAGCTAGATAGATCTCATTGAGGGCAAGTGCAGTGCACAAGAACTGTTACTCTTGCTTCCATATTTTTAGAGTTTTGCCCTTTGTTATTTTTCATGCTTAAAGTTTTGTCCGGAGCATATCTTGTAGAATATAAGTTATCAACTTGAAACTTCATATGTAGATAGATCTCATGGAGGGCAAGTGCAGTGCAAAATAACAGTAACTCTTGCTTTCTTAGTTTTAAAATTATTGCCCTTTGTTAATTTTCATGCTTAAAGTTTTGTCCGAGTCATATCTTGAAGAATATTAGAGGTATCAACTTGAAACTTCATAGCTAGATATATCTCATTGAGGGCAAGTGCAGTGCACAATAACAGTAACTCTTGCTTTCTTAGTTGTAAAGTTATTGCCCTTTGTTAGTTTTCATGCTTAAAGTTTTGTCCGGGGCATATCTTGAAGAATATAAGAGGTATCAACTTGAAACTTCATAGCTAGATAGATCTCATTGAGGGCAAGTGCAGTGCACAAGAATCGTTACTCTTGCTGCCATATTTTTAGAGTTATTGCCCTTATCTCGTAAACTATAGGAGGTTTCAACCTGAAACTTATTCCGTAGGTATATCTGATTGAGGGTTCAAATGCCACCTACACCTGAAAGTTAAATGACAAGATCATTGTCTATAAATGAATAAAATGCCAATCTAACAGCTATAATGTCGACAGTAAATAATTCGTCAGGCGACACATCCGACTCGCGGAGTTCTAGTTGACAACATTTCTGAAAAACTTTCCAGGCTATTTGGGTTGAAAATGTTACCTCTGGAGTGTTAACAAGGTTTTTTCCATATTTGGGCTCTGTGGCCTAGTATTTGACCCCAGATGTCCCATATTGAAACTTCGTCCGAGTAAATAACTAGGACAATCATCCTTACCAAGTTTTGGGACAATTGAGGCTAAAATGTGACCCCTCGAGTGTTAACAAACTAAGTGTGGACGGACGACGGATAGTCATCGATCCTTATAGCCTTCATCTAAGGTGAGCTAAAAAGTATCATTGTACTAAAACATTATCAAAACTAAAAGCGACATGTGTTAGCTTATTATTCCTTCAAGATGATTTGAAAATGTTAAAAAATTGATGAAAATGAAGTCATATGCCAAAACATAGTCAGCCAAAAAAGTTTTAGCCAAAAAAGGTTTTAATGAAAACATGAATTAGCAAAATCTTCATAAAATCAGAGGACTGAAAGCTTAGTTATTTTGTAAGGATGCTATATTCAACCCTATATTTTGTTTCAGGCATTCATTTTTAGCTCGTCTGTTTTTCGAAGAAAAAAAGTCGAGTTATTGTGATAGCCTTGGCGTCGTCGGCGTCGTCTGCGTCTGCGTCGTCGTCGTCGTCCAAAAACTTTAACCTTACCTCATAACTCAAAAACCGTTCAACATTTTCACATTAAACTTGCTACACGTGTTCCTATTAACACTATGCATGTTTATAGCAGGTCATATAATTTTGCCTTTAATTAATATTGAGTTATCCCCCCTTTTCGACTTGGAAAAAAAACAGACGAGCGTTGGCACCCACTCCGCGGTGCTCTTGTCAACAACAAGAAGGAAAGTGCTCTTCTAAATATTGTCTTTATATCCACTGTTTGAATAAAATCCAAGTAATTCTTAACTCATACAACCCACATCACGCACTGTTCATACTTTGTTACACAGCGGCCATGATGCTAACCATTCGCAATTATAATTTATCTCAATTATAAAGATGATAATTATGAAAGGCCGGAGTTAACCTTTCCGGAGATCATAATTTTGCCTATATATTTAAATAGAAAAAATAGTATTCCCGGGATTTAATTCTCCGGAGATCATAATTACAGTTTTCTCCGGGATTCGCATACAAAAATTCCGGAGATCATAATTATAATCATCCCCGAAAAAGTGTCAGAATTCCGGAGATCAAAATAATAATCATCTCCGGGAATTGCAACTAAGAATTCCGGAGATCATCCCCGGAAAAAGAGTCAGAAACCCGGAGATCATATTTTAATCATCTCCAGGAAGTGCACCAAATCCTAACTTGAAGATATTTAGTACTAACCATTCTTCTATTTTTAGCAACAGTAACCGTGACCATGACCATATCCCTTTGTGAAAACCTGATTTAGTATAATAAAGTGTACCTGTAAAAGAAGTAAAACGAAAACCAAAAAAAGTAGATCACTAAATTTAGGGTTAAAATCCCAACTTCTCCTGTAACTTTAATCTGCCCTTATATCAATAACTTATATCACGGACCTATGGTTTATAGGTCCATGCTTACATGAAAGATAATATGGAGTTATGAAACCTCATTGTGTGATGGTCATGAACATCTTTGTAGAGTAATAAGTCAATTGAAAGAAAGGTATTGAAGTTATTTATAAATATCCCAACCAACCTGCCCTAAAACCTTACCTCAGTTTCTAAGTCAATCAGGGGCCATAATTTGTACAAAGGATAATATGGAGTTACCTAACCTATAATGAGATGATCTTGAACAAATGTGTGAAGTATTAAATGAATTGAAAAAGGGTACTGGAGTTATAAGTGAAATCTCAACCTGTCCTATAACTTTAACAGACCTCGATGCTAATGTTGCGGCTAGTAGTATGGCCCTCCTTATTCTTCAAAAGTCAAGCTAAAACAGCTCACACCACTTTTGGACGCAAAACGAACAGCAACTAAATATGCAAGTGTATTCAAAAATATGAAAAACATTCAAAAGTTTACCTCTTCTACAATTTTCAAAATTTAAGGCAATTTTGAGGTAGTGATGGAACTTCTCAGTGAATAAATTTCCCCATCCTCGATGTTGGCCAATTGAAAATTTGCCGGCAGAATCTCCCAGGCAAATGCACTACATACAAAATCATATATGACCTGAAAGATATCAATTGTTTGATTGAATTCATTAGAATATGAAACTTGTGCCTGTCACAATATGTAATTTTTTAAAGCATTTCGAAATTGGCTTCACAGACTTTTTATTTCTATGTTAATGAATCAAATTATAACTAGTCACATGGCTTTATTTGACCATTTATTTATTTTTAAGTTTACATGTTGAAATAACTATATCCATTTTCACTACATGTAATATGCATATTTCACTACTGTTATATATTTTGACGACGTGCATTTGGATTTGTTCTGATATAGCAAATAGTCACAGTACTATAAAAACTTGTCCATCCAAACAGTCGTACTGAACAGACACGGAATTTCAATAAAACCAAATTTGTTCATTTACAAAAGTTTTAAGCACAGTCAATAGTGCGCCTATTGAAGACTTAAACTGAAAATCATAAGTCCTTCAAGTCCTTAATGTATTTTATCAATGTGACCATTGTACAAATGTGCCTCAAAATGGTCAAAAAGGCATAACACAAATTTTACTGAATTGTATTAAATTTTGGACTTTTATAACTGTATGAGGTCATCTTCCGACGAAACAAACGGGCGTTTTTTCCTCCATGGGCCTCATGTACAACTGTAATGATTCTTCCTATGCTGGTTGGTAGTTTTCTCTGTCGAAATGTTTTGTCAGCCAGCTGTAAAACATATATGTTGAGTTAATTACTGAAGGAAAATCATCCCGATAATCGTTCGAATATGTTTATTATTGAATTTATTGTTTTAATTTCTTGTGAATTTTAGTGATTTTGCTATACATATTTTTGGAGATATGAAAGATACACAATTTTGGACAGAAAAAGGCCAGATGGACAAGGTCAAATCTTGATGCTTTTCAACACTTCAGTGAAAGGGTCTAAAATGCATAAACAGTATAATTTTAACATAAATCAGGTTTCACGGTTATATCATTGACAAGTGAATATAATATTTACTTTATGCCTTTCTTCAAGTTTACTCTGCAACTGAAATAGAGGGAAAAGTAATGCATTCTCAATTGCTGTGGACTATTTCAATACTTGCATCATATACTTACTATGAGAAAGATAGTATTTGGTCAAAGTTCTACTTAATGTATCATGAATGCCAACTTCAAGGCTTATGCAAAATAACTATTTTGGTCAAGGTGATCATGCATGGAGTTGAGCAACACGAAAAATAAAGATATTCAAGATTCCAAATGAAACACATCAGTGACATACCTTTTTGTATCATTAATAATCTATTCTGTAATATCAAAAGAAATGAACTCCAGCTTTCCATAGTTCAACCCTACGTCATCAGTTCAAGGTATGATCTTATCAAGACCCCCACCCCACCCACCTACCCTTGTGAGCGGGATTATTTTTAAATCAATTTCTCTTACTCGTAAGATTATATTCTATCTGACTCAAATACCTTAGCGGTTTATAACAGAATGTAAATACACCCGATTCACCGCTGTATTACACATGAATGTAAACACGTAGTAAATTGTTCTATGTGAGAAAAGGTCAAGGATTTACACACATTAAGATCTCATTGCTATATAACAGTAAAAAATATTAAGATTATCTCAATTATTTTAGGAACTATGCTCTATTGATAGGGTCCGTTTGGAATTTATGAATTTTTGCACATGTTCGATCACCTTATATTTATTTATATATTGTACTAATTTTCTTTCATGAAAAATTGTGGAATGATTTTTTAAATGACATGTTTTCACTATCTTGACTGAAATAAATAGATAATAATAATAATAAATATATATATTAAAAATAAATAAATAAATATGAAAAAGTATGTATTACTGTATCCAGGCAATGTGACGATCACCTGTGAGTAATATACGAAATAAACTTGGAACCTTAAAAAGTAACAATAAACAAAGAGTGATCAGTTTTTCAAAAAGTTATATAAAATATGTATGTTAAATGTTTGGTGACCATTCCTATTTAAATGATATATTACATTTATTGAAAGGATTTAAATAATATTATAATAATTTGAAAACGACAACAACTAAAATACTAGATGTATTGACAGCCGTACACTCAGATCGATAATCTAATAAGCAGCACAAGTCGATTAAATTAAAGACCAACAAACGTTGTTCATTATACACGAACAACGGTACCATTTAGGAAATATATATATATAATACATAGAGAAGGGAAATATTCATTGCAAGGCCGATTTGTGGAAACAGTGTTGCAAAAATGTTTTTGATTTCACCACAAATGAAATATAAACTTAATCGTAAACGAAACTTAAGTTTCACAATAATTAAGAATTAAAGACAGCATTTAACTGTATGTAGACAATAGACAGACTTAACATCTACTGCAAGTTGAAAGGAGGGATTAATAATTGTATCCCTATATCTGCATAATTTGTAATTAAAGTACATTGCATTTAATGAGTTTTATCTAACTTAGGCCAAACAATACTTTTAATTCTGAATACATCGTTGTTTCCCTTTTCTCAAGAGCTGTAATACATGACGCACTTTAGATGTCAGGGTATCTTTCAGTCTGATCGTGCACTGTGGGATGACACAAATTTGTCGTACCATTGTGTGTCCTGTTGTACCGCCAACGATGGTTTGTTCGACTGGATAAAGGGTCTGCAGAGACTTGAACAAGACTCACGTGGTGGTATTGAACAATTTCGTGTTGGTGTAAGGCGCGATTGACTACTTGTGCGCAAGGTGAAACTGGACAGTTCCGTTATGACAAACTTTGAAACCCTCACACAAGACCCCCTTGTCGAATTCCATCCTGTCGAGTACTATACTACCTCCAAAACAGTACTCCGCAGGACTGGCAACAGCGACTGCTACATAGAGATGATAACAAACAGAAACAAGTACTTGCGCCACAGACAATACAAAAACTGTTTGTGATCAGTCCAGAATACGACTTAGACTGTCCACTGTGCATTAAGAGGAGAATGGGCTTCGATGTTGAACATGATGGGGTTATCAAATGTACTCAACATCAAAGTCGAATCAGTCTATCCCAACTTGAATGGCTCCACACATTACAATTTTTTTATCATGAATACAGCCTTGAGGCCACCGTTCGTTGACCCCGACAAGCCTAGCATCACAATAATGTAGACCAACACAAGTCCGAGAAAGAACAGCTTCTTAACCAAATGAAAACTGGAATAGTCACCGAACCACTTCGCCGTTGGTGCATACCAGACGGCCAATCGAAAAGATGGATCTGGAAGTCATAACTTAATTATATTAACACTCAGGAATCTAGCCGGATCTTATTTTAAAGATGCATTTCAACAAACCCTAGACCTTAGCTTAAGTGCCTTATTTTTTTTTATTAATCGAGAGGACCCATATTTAATATTTATACCAGTATCACAGATAACTAAATTCATACAAATCCCTTGATCAAACTTCAGTTATATCTTGATTTGGAGAGTCAGACAGCAATGGTATTGTAGGTATATCTGAATATGTTGAACACGCCCGTGCCAAAAAAGCTTCGCTAAAGGGCCGCAAAACGATGCTAAAAGCGCCGCAAAACGATGCTAAAAGCGCCGCAAAACGATGCGGTATTGGCCAAAAAAACGAAGCTTTAGCGAAGCTTTCAATTTGTTAAAATCGCAGCTTTTTTGACATAAAAGCGCAGCTCTTCGCAAAAGCTGTGTTTTTTGTTTGAAAAAGCGCAGCTTTTTGGTTTGATATAGCGAAGCTTTGTGCATTTTAGCATATTGAAGTCAGTTAATTGCAATAAATGAAAAATGTGAACATTTAAAGCTGCACTCTCACAGATTAAACGTTTTGACAACTTCTTTTTTTGTCTTGGAACGAGCCAATTTTAGTAAAAATCCATGGAAACCAGTACTATAAGACTGCTGACAAAAAATCAGATCACAGATTTTTATATTTAAGTTCAAAAATTGATGTTTTATGCATTTTCCTTAAACCGTTAGTAACAGTTTAAGGCATAAAACATTAATTTTCAAACGTGACATTAGCAGTCTATATTATATTTTGGCCTTGTTCCATCGAAACACAGTGAAATACCGTTAAACTTAAAATATGCAAAGAAGGGACCAATTTATGTAAGGTATCATATCATAAGATGATAAATCAGCTAGTACTAAGATGTATCGCTTGGAGTTTATTCAACAGCATTCAACCATTTTCAACCTTTTTTAATCTATGAAGTTAAGTTTGGGGCAGTTTTATGTGATTGATGTCTTAAACATGTTTTTTAAGAAATGCAGATTGTGTCAAAATCGAGGTTATGTCTGGATATTTTTATTTTGAATCCAGAAACAAGTCCCTGTATATTAATTGTTTGATTATGCTGCATTTTATTCAGGGATTTTTTTATCTGGAAACATTTTTATGCTTTTCAGACCACCTCAAACCAGTAAGAAAGCGATACAAGTTGTACGATATCGATGAGAGCTACACAATTCCACTAAGAACTGAAAGTCGATGGAAAAAAAACAACATTCCTCCAGTTGAGTCCTCGTGTGGAGATTCAATGCAATTGCTGAATGTGAAAAAAAGTGAGGACATAAATGAAAACATTATGCACATAGATGAACCAGAGGCTGAGACATTTGTATAACAAACCTACCCTCATGTTCCACTGACCTAAATTCCAATTCGCTTGCTGAAATGCTGGCAGGACATGAGAAAAAGAAGGCTGATGTAAGCTCAGCAGTGCTTGCGTTTGTGCATAAAATGAAGCATCACCTGACAATGATGTACTTCAAGACATAACGTTTAGAGATGTTAAGTCAATGAGCAATGACTTGATTAAGTGCGTTGACTTTTGTGGGAAATGCAAACAGCTTTTCAAAGATGATGTTACATACACATGTTCTACCCCTGACTGTTCAGGATTGCGCTTTGCTGGATCAATGAATAATCAGCACCTAAAGAAGAAACAACATTTTTTCGCAACCATCCCACTATCCAATCAGCTTGTTGAGATAACTGACAGGTTACAAGTCAAGCCAGCATCATTGACATTTAATACGGATGGTGTGCCATTATACAACAGCTCCTCTGTCAGTTATGGCCAGTAGTTATTGTCATCAACGACTTGCCACCTTCACAGCGATTTGCTACCCAGAATGTCTTATTATGGGGATTGTGGCAAGGGATCGGAAAACCTGTCTTTAGACCGTACCTCAAGCCAATGGTCGATGAGCTGAATGTTATCTACAAACAGGGCCTAGACTGTTCTATTGGAAGAATCTACCCCAAGTTAACAGTTGGTACCATGGACCTTCAAGCCAAAGCCTATGTCATGGAGATGACTCAGCATAATGGGTCGCATGGATGCCTTACATGCGAAGAACCTGGACAGTCTTGTCAGCAAGGCAAGGGAACATCCAAGGGATATCCCTTTCGTGAAGAAACTCCAACCCTCAGAACAACAGAATCAATTTTAGACAATGCAAGTTTTGCTTTGAACTCTAAAGAGAAATATGTAAAAGGAATCAGGAGTGAATCAGTCCTGTTTGACATCAAATACTTTGATCCATCAGAAAGTTTGGTTCCTGACTACATGCATGGGGTGCTTCTAGGAACAACAAAGCAGTTACTTTGTTTGTGGTTCGATAAGGGTAGTAAGGAACCATATAACATTAGTAAAGTGGTGAAAGATGTAGACGCCAGACTGAGTTGCATTAGACCAACTGATGACATTCCTAGACTGCCTCGTAAATTGGAAGGTACGAAGCAACACTGGAAGGCATCAGAGCTACAGAACTGGCTCCTGTTTTATGGAATTCCTTGTCTGGATGGCATTCTCCCACGGCCATACTTTGACAACTTTTGCCATCTTGTGACCACTGATATATATGCTTCTTGGGGACACTATTTCAGATTCTGATTATGATGTGGCTGAAAAGGACCTGTCAGCATTCTATAAAGGCATAAATCCTGTATGGAACCAACAACACAGGGTTGAATGTCCACAACATAGGCAGTCATCTGGCTTGGTATGCTAAAAAACATGGACCACTGTGGGCATGGCCATGCTTTGCCTTTGAGGACTTAAATGGTTGGCTTCTACGTTCAGCTCATGGCACAGGAAATGTCTGCATGCAGCTACTAAGCATGCTACATGGACTTAAGCAACTTAAACATGATGCTTCAAACATAGCTGATGAATCTCTGAAAGAGTTTACAAAAGACATGCTATCTTCAGGGAGAAGAGTCAAGACACTGATGCAGGTCACAAACTGAAATAGCTGGCAAACCAGTAACAGTACCAGATGCAGCAGGAGACATAGCAAATGTGTGTGGTGACACTCTTCAGGAAGTTAAGAGAGTAAAAGTGAATAGACAGATTTTTTACTCGAAAAACTATAAAAGAATTGAGAAAAGGCAGTGCAATGTAGTGTTGTTTGATCAGATGGAAAATGAAAGGAGGGTTGGGTTGATAGAACAGTTCTATCTCAATGAATTGTCTGGAATATGTTATGCAAAACTGCAGGACCTTGAAGTTGCTGGACTTCTTGTAACTGGTGTTCAACACATTTAAAGTCAAAAGAACTGGACATTCAAGTATTGTACCTGTAAATGACATGATTGAAAAACTTCTGTTTATGGATGGAAGTAATGAGTGTATTGCTAGACTACCTAACCTGTATCGCCAGTGTCGATAGTTAACAATTTTTATGTTGAAATGGCATTGAAGTTACAGTCACACAATGTGTTTAAAATAGTTGATATTTAGAATTGTTTTACCAATTATAAGCTTGTGCATGAACATAATTACAAATTCATATGTTATCATAATTTTGTAGTTGTTATGGTTGTGTATCTTTGCCCGTGAACCTTTCATTATTTTTTATGGCATAAAAATGGCTTTCATGCCTTGACCCTTTCAAGATTTTGATAATGTAATGAGGGAAGCTATTTAATTATTCTCAATTCCCATAGCTACATAGTTTTTAGCATTTTGTTAATTTTTTGATCCGTTTTATATTAAGGTTAAATCCAATTGGCAAAGATGTAAATCAAATGTTGCATGTATTTCATTTTTATAAACACCATAATGATGTAACCATTTGGACATGATGCAGATCATTCAGTTTTTTATGCTAACAATAACTGAGTGTTTAAAAGCATTACTTTTTATCATATATATATATGCTATTATGATTCCCTCTAATATGAACATGCTACATTATATGTAACATATTCCCTTGTGTATCCTATGTTTCAAACAATGTAAGAATTTGAGCATTGTCATAAATATTAGAATATTATTAGCATACTATTTGCAATTTGTCATTAAAATCATTACTTAATGTTGTCTTTTTCTTGTTGTTTTTTCAAAGATTTGATTCAGCTTAGGCCAAAAAAAATGGTTTGGTTAGAGTTACATCCATTTCAGAAGTTGGTAGGGTAGGTAGGCTTTTTAAAATTTTATCATTGGAAAATTGAGTTCTTCAGTAAAAAGCTTTAAAGGGTTTAAATAGCATATATAAAAACACAAACTTTTTTAGATACATTGTTTAAAAGTGACTATAGAAACTGTTGACAGTAGGGGCAGGTAACCCAAACCAAAATTGTTTTTTTCGGCCTTATTTATTAATGACATACAAGTTACAATGTATGAACTATTGTTCAACCTTCACTATCTTAAAAAATCAAGTATTGAATTTTTACCCTAAAAAAGCTTCGTCTTTTGTTTGTAAAGCTTCGTCTTTTGTTTGAAAAGCTTCGTCTGTTCTCATAAATATTTGCCGTCTCAAACTTCAAAAAGACGAAGCTTTTTATGTAAAAGACGAAGCTTTCATTTATGAAAATTAGGGCTTAAACAGAAAGACGAAGCTTTTTTGAAAAGACGAAGCTTTTTTACAAAAAGCGAACCTTCTCAATAAAAAGACGCAGCTTTTGCGAAGCTTTTCAAAAAAATGAAGAAAAAGCGCAGCTTTTGCGAAGCTTTTCAAAAAAAACGAAGAAAAAGCGCAGCTTTTGCGAACCTTTCAGAAAATAGTGAAGCTTTTCTCAACTTAAGGAAAAAGGGCAGCTTTAGCGTCGCTATAGCTGCGCTTTTTGTAAAGCTGCGCTTTTATTTGGCACGGGACTAGTTCATACTATAGCAGTGTTAAAATGAATTTACATTTTTAGTCATGATTCTAAGAGACTTAAAGGGACTGTACACCAGATTGGCACCAAAAATGTTCTGTATCGAATCTAAGGACAATCTTCTAATAGAATGTGTTACGCTTTGATATCATAATTGTAAAAAAGTACCATGTATATATATATATATAAAACCCGTGTCACCAAAATTGCAGTCCAGCGTCGTATCCACTGAGCTAGGACGGCTAACTCTAATTCGGTGACATAATTAAGCTAAACACCTACCTCGGTAACATCACGTGATAACACCGACTAGCCAATCACGCATAAGGAATGAAATCTACCTGGTAGACATACCCATTTTTTTTTTTAAATAACTGCTAAACTTAAATATATAGTAAACCATGTTGTGCTTCAGTTAGTAAGTTTCATTGCATTGTACTCATCGATGTCAAGTTTACGTCAGTTTTCGACAATGTTCTTTTTTTCGCTCTTTTTTCATACCGAGTACAGCCCCTTTAAAGCTGCACTCTCACAGATTTACCGTTTTGACAACTTTTATTTGTCTTGGAATGAACCAATTTTTTGCGTAAATATCTGCAAAACCAGTGACATAAGATTGCTGACAAAAATAAGATCCCCGAGTTTCATATTTCCATTCGAAAATTAATGTTTATGGCTTGAAACGTTCGTAACGGTTTAAGAAAAATGCATAAATTAAAATTTAAACATACATTTGTAACTCAGCAGTCTGATATAACTGGTTACCATGGATTTTGAACACTTGGCTCGTTCAAAGACAAAAAGTAAAAAAGTTGTCAAAACCTTCAATCTGTGAGAGTGCAGCTTTAGTGAATATTGGTCATGGTTGCAGCTTCTTTTTTCTGTAAAAAGCAATTGTCGTTGTTTCTAAAGTGCCAAAAAAGACTAGATTGCAACTGACGGTGAGTGTGATGTTTCCGACTCCAGCAGAGCCCAAAGCCACAACTCCAGCCTATGGGATTAAACTGAATCAGGACCAGTGTATAGGAGACAAGCTACTAGATAATCACCTCTGCATGCACGACCCATAAAATTGTATCCATTTTTTTGCATTTCTTTTAAACATTTAAAAAGCAAGCTTTGAAACAACTTAAAGGAATTCATATTTATTAATTATTGATTCAGTGTCATATTTTAAAGTCGAAAATTAGCACATTTCATGTTTTTTGCAATGAAAGAGCAGTATTTATAGGTACTAGAATATATTTATTTCAACAATTGATATACAACATGAGAGTAATTATCATGATAAGAATAGTGGAAGAATGCAAGATATTGTATTTTTTCCATAATAAGATAAAATATACTTTGATTGGATTATGTATTGAAAACAGGTGTGTATGATGTTCACATTGAAAACCTTGTGGCACCTAAAAACGGCAAAGCAACCAGACATGTTGATCCCCACCATGCTGTATTCCTTGCTGACAGATTTGCAGAGACGAAAATGGGACAGCTGGTGGTACTTCAGGGCATGGTGTTGGACAAAGACGTGAATCCTGCCTCTACACCAGCATGGTGCAGGCAGGGTTGAGTGCCTAGGGGGTAACCACACTCGACAGGCCCTACAGTTATGTTGATTAGCAACATTAAATAAGTTTTAGTCTTAACAATTCCTCAAAATATATTTTTTGGGGTTTAATTGTAACAGTTCTATGTAAATAGGTCAATGCTCAATAGAAGTGCCCTTTAAACATAATTGATTTAAGTGATAAAAGAAAATTAATTAAAAAAATCCAAGCTAATCACAAACTTCAGGTGAGGAGCATACATTGATAATGAAATATACAGTGATAAGCCAAGTAGAAAAAAAACACACAAAAATGAGTCGAAAAGGTCATATTAATGGAAATATATAAATAACCACATGCATAAGAATAGCAAGTAGTTATAATGTTATTTTATTCAACTACCTTATAAGTATCGTATAATGATACTGCAGTTCATTATAACAATATATAAAGCAAAAATGAGTATTTAACATCGAAACATCAACCATGACAATCCGAGCAAAAAAACAAACCTGCATATACTATAAGGCCACAATTAAAAAATTCTTTGTTTGCCCTTTACCGACCCTAAATTTTAGAGGTGGGTCGGTAGGTAGGAAAAATATTTTATTTTTTTCTAGAATTTGATCTTGAACACAAAAACTGGTGTTTGTATGTTTGACCTTTTTTATTTTTTCTGGTGGATGAACCATATTGTTGCAACCATTACATTAATATATGGGAATGCATTTTAATGTTTAAATTATTATTAAATGATATATAGCTTTATATGCATGGTTCACCTCATTTCTGTATTTATCCACCTTGTCGTGTGTTGTAATATATATTTGTAAGCTTGACTGTACTTCAATATATAAATGTATGCTGTATTGATATGCTTTACTGTACATGCAGGACACTTTGCTTTAACCCCACCTTGCACGTCACAAGATGTCATATGGTCACACAGGCTGTTGTACAGTTTGTCTTTAGCTAAAAACAAAACAAAAACATTTCACTTAGTATTTAATATTTTAAAACTTTTTTTGCATTTGGTTTACACATTTTTTCTCAGCAGTAGTTAAGATTAACCCATTAATACCTTATAGAAATGCATTTACTCACATGTGCGACCAGTGAAGGCCCAGAGAGGCCTTTCAATCTGACAGCAATTCTTATACAAACTAAATAGCAATTTCTGCAACAGTGCCTGATCTGACTGCACATATTTGCACGCTATTAAATCTGGATGTTCACTGTTTGCACGCTAATCTGGATGTGCACTGTTTGCCATTGTGACTATTAAAAAATGTACCTATGAGGTATTTTTTTTATTTTGTTACAGCATTTAATTTACCAATACAGCATTCCTGTGCAGGCTGAAGTTTGAGCAGCTTACAAGTAATACATGCAGAAAGAATCGGACAATTTCTGTATATGTTAGGATCAGTTGCAGAGAGCGAATTGCCATAGAAATATGTTCAATTCTGTAGATGTTATATATATATGGTTGGGCCCAGGTTATAACATGCAACCCCAAAAACTTTGTCGTGGGAGGGGCTTGAATTTCTATATTTTAAAATCATTTGGGGAAAGACATGTTAAATACCTAGCGTCAATTGAGTTAAATTTCACATGCAGCCATCAATATTTCCTGGCAGAAACCCCCCGTCGGAAACGCAGGTACCACAAAATAGTTGAGTGGGTCCAATATCATATTTAAAACAAACAATTTCTGTGCAAAATGTTTTGTCAACAAATATTAAATACAACATTAATAATACAAACCTGTGACTCTGTTACCATCTGTCTTCGTTTTTGGTTTTTTGCTGTTTTCCCCCTGCATCATCATGGTGAATGCATTCGAGTGGGAAGCTTCGTCGCCGTCAACATTGTTGTTCTGATCATTGATATCACTTTCTCTTTTTATATTGTAAGTAACATACTTCAACGAACAGTCAAAGGTATTGAGCACCGAAATACTTTCAGAAATGTCTGGATGGAAACTTTCGACATCGGTGCTGTTTTTGCAAACGGAAATTGTAACGGAATCCGTTTTTTGTAATGTTACGTTTGCCTTATTCATGAAGTCTGATAATACATCTTCCCATGTGTTAGTGGACTCGAAAGAACTTATTTTATTTTTCGTAATTTGATTTAATTTACCATCAATATTAATAAAAACACTGTAACAAAATGTTAATATGGACGCCATGATGATGAACTGTTTTCTAGACGCTTGCAAATCGTTCACAAAACGTACAACAAGCGCTTCTTTTGTCTTGATTGATTTAAAGAACCCAACGATTGAGCGGAAAGAAAATAAACTAAACTAACGGCGAAAAAACAGCGAAAACAAATCGTGACTGCAAAATTGAAAAAGAAAATATTCTCACGAATTTTGCAATAAAATATTTTGGGTCGGCGGCTTTTTTTTCGGGTCGGTCGGTAAAGGGCAAACAAACTTAATTTTAATTTAGGCCTAAGCTAGTTAAATCAAAGAAATTATAACAAATTGTTGTTTGTTGCGAAAGTTACAGAAATAACTATTCCAAGCCATTTTCAATACTAGCCTTAGTGAACTTTGCATCCCATAGAGCAAGACAAATTGGTAGTGCAAACAGTATACCGAATCCTATAAAATGACCACTGACTCCAGGTTTGCAAATCATGTGGGTCACAAGACTGAAGTGGAAATCCTTAAACTGCTCAAAATGAATAAACACAAACTTCAATCAATATGTTTAAAATGTATTACACATTAAAAGAAAGGTTTGAAAGATTGTAAAGTTTAGTGATCAATGGATATGTGTGAATTAATGCAAACCTAGTTGTATTGGAAATATAAAAATGGTTTGCTTAAGTTGTTAACATATTGTTCAAGGCACAGTACCATGAGGGCCGCTGGGCAAAGGTCAATGTTTACCAAGATCTCTCCAGAGAAGCGGCTTTGTCTTTGCAAAATGTCGTGTTGCATGAGAAAAAGAAGACTGTCCTTCGTAGACAAGGTGCAGATGATGAGACATTTACGCCCAGACGAGAGAATGACGGCAAGTCAGTTGAAGGCCTGGAAGGATTCACTCATTGTGGTGTTCAGAGCAATGGTAGTCTGACATTCAGCAGCTTATAATATGTTCATGCTTTAAAAAATAGTTGGTGAAGTTATCCTTTTTGTTGATATATTTAACGATGGATCCTTAATAATTGTTGTATAAGCTTGGTCACTCAAATACCAATATTGAAGTTCAAAATATTGTAATACATAAATCTTTTAAGTAAAACGTTTTTCATTTCAATGGAAGCTTACCTGGTTATTGAATGGAACATTTTTTTTTTTTGGGGGGGGGGGGAAATGGAGGGGGTTTAAGAGTGAATCATTTACATTGCTTTTTTCATTTGAAAAAAATGTCTAAAGATTGTCTGAAATAAAAATAAATTTATGTATGAAGGAAAGAAAGTAATTCTTCAACGTGTTGTTTTACTTGTGTCTGTGATTATGATTTTGTGTAACTTGATATAAGTTTCACAAAGATAGTAAGGCTTTACTTATAACAAATCTTCATATATAAGCAAAGGTTAATGATTTTTCATGTCCATATGGCAGTATGCCAAAACGGATAACTGACGAGACATTTTATTAACTTTCAGCAAACAAGCCTGCCACCCACAACGGTTGAAGAAGTACTGGATGGAGACGAGAATTTTTCGATAACGTTGACTTATTTGAAAGCCCTGAACAACCAAATGAGGAGCTTGTGGTTGACTACAAGCTGAAATATTAAGATCTGCTGGTGGAGCATGAGACTGAAGGAGTTTGAAAATGGTAGAATTTTCTTTCACATATATCAAATGTGTTTTTGAGTCACACATTTAGAAATGTAAGGGGAGGGGATATTGGAGTTTCTTATTTTTAACTAGTCTTGATTTTTAAAGTTTTGTGCTTGGATAAAATCAGACGAGCATTCAGCAACCGCAGGCTCTGCTCTTGTTTATTTTTTTTTTGTCATCTGTGGGATTTTTGAATTACTCAATTGATTGAAGCAACACACATTGGTTAAGCATGATACGTGGTAATATAGTGTACAATAATCTGATGGCCTATTTACAAAGAAATACTTGATCTATCCTGTGCCCAAGAGGTATATGTCACTCCTGTGACAGCTCTAGTTTAGAATGTAGACTCATGTAGTGATTCTTTACCGATATTGTTCAAGAAATGGCATTTGAGTGAAGAGCTCGCCACACTTCCGGGATTCCTTTTTTCACTACACTTATTTAGCTAAATAATTATTATTTTTTGAACTTACGGACCCTTAGTATTCAGTATTTATGTTTAGTTTGTAAGTTTACTTTGTCTTACCAATCTCCATTACATGTGTGTTTATGAACGTCTTCTTTTTAACTTTAAGAAAAAGAAAGCCTTTTAACTCATTTTACATTAGCAACCCCTTGTTATGTATAGTCTTAGTATGTGAACTATTTCAGTCCATTCAAATAGCTGTCATAATGCAAGACATTATTGAGCAATCAGGGCAACAATGGCCCACTTGCTTAATGTTTAATTATGAGTTTGTTTTGAATATTAACTTATTCATTTAATTCGTGAGAAATCATAAGTAAATGCTCACAGTCATGAACCTATTGTTTCTACAGAGTATAACATTAAGTATGTGACCGACAACCACAGGTGTCGAGTTGGTCAGGGTTCCCTGAAGAAGAAGTAATGGTAGACAGATATAAAACAAATGCTATTGTTGCATTGTTGTTATGAGGGTAAATAATGTACAAATATATGGTTCTTTTTCACATTGTGCCTATCTGTATAAAATACTGTTTTTCTATTGGTTGATAATCAAACAGAATATAGTTATTATATTTGTTGATTGTTATATATGTTTTCAATTTTCTGCAGTCAATGAATAAAACTGGCATTAACAAACTGTATTAGCATATTATGTCCGATATTGTATCTGCAATAATTACCTTTTCTGTATATGCAATGAGTTGATATGTGCTTTGTATTTATGAATTATGCATATGATCCACATTTACTTTTCTGCACGAATTTCTCAGAAGTCGAGATTGCGGCGACGAATTCTAATTTAACTGATAATTAACTTATCCAATTGCAAACACTTTTCTACATACTTTACACTTTTAAAATAATCCATATTACAGCTAACCTGTCATGGACTATTCCCAACCAGTCACGGTAGAGAGAGACGGTCGAGTACGTGAGTACTTCGTTCCACAAAGGGTAAGCTATTGTTGTGTGTGCGTTTTCTAAATTATTGTAGGTTTAGTTTTGTATCTCATTATACTATTTTTATACTTGCTTTTATGTACTTTGTTTTCATTTTTGCCACTAGATTTAGATCACGCTTAATAATTATAAACCGATATATATCACGTTTATATATACTACTCAAAATTTGATAAGGATCACTTGATTAGTTATTTGTAAAATCTTAACCAAATAAGCATGCTTATTTAATTTCAAAGCATTAGTTTTATCCCTTCCTAGGCATCTAGAATGTTCGATGATTTTGATTGTATTTCTACCAGCGCGTGCACGGGCGGCACGGAAACCTGCATACCAACGAAATAAGGCGTTTTTATCCTCATTATTATTACCTTAATGCTAATTTTAGAGGAGTGTTTGATGTAAGGTTGAAAGGCCGAAAACTCTCCATTATGCCAGAGAAAGAACAGTCCGAGGAAAGCTGTGCCGATGCTGTTTTTTCGCTGACATAATGGGTTATTGTCGACATATTGGACACTGTCCGACTCATTGAATATATACTAATCCGTTACTAAAGATACTAATTGTTAACCTTTTTATAACTGTTTATAAGATGTTTGTTGACATAATTTTATTCTGTCTTACATAGTTTAAATATATTGAGCACGATAGCTTTTGCAATACAGACAGGTTGTATAGTGGAGTTCTTGCTGCTGACGCTGACAAGGAAAATAAGAACAAGAAACGCCGCATTGCGTCAAAACCAGGTTATCAATGACTAACAGACTAACCTTAGCCTTAATGGTGAGATTTACTTTCAACTGTTCTAGTTTTAGTAAAAGTAACCTTCACCCATGGGCCCTAACGGTAACCCAATGAAAGGTCTCCATAAACTCTTTTAAATACCAGGTATAGTCAAGATATGTCAACCCTAACACTTATGTTAATCGAGTTCAACCATTTTTCTAACATTTACATTAACACTTCATTCCTTAACGTTGTCCTCAATAATTAAAATGAAAACAAGTCATACGAATTATGTATTATAAGGTATAACAAAATATTAACCTTTTCGAACGGGGTTTTCAAATAGCTACGTGGGTACAAATCCCCTAGTTAGAAAAGCGTCAAAATATCTAAAATATTGTTTAATCTGCACACAAATGCTATGCCTTATTTTGTTTTGATCATCGAATAAGTTAAACAAAAAAAGTATTCAAGTTAATTAATGCGTCAAAAATGTATCCTTTGCCCCTTAAACATGTACAAATTACATCAGATAAGTTATTTGCAACATGCACCAGTTTGGCAATGTTAAAATGACAAGACGAAAATGCAACGGTTGCGTTTACAACGGTGCGTTGCATTGTGTCATCGTTTATTGCAACTGAACTCACTCGATACAACGTACAACATTACATGCATGTTTCATTTAAGTTTAAAATTCAACCTTCGCGGGAGCTTGCTTAAAGTTGATTTTGGATCGGCTCCGTCAAAGGTCAAGGTGTCTGTAACTAAATATAGAATTTTTGTTTCCGGCGAATAACTAGTTTCAAACATATTGACACTAGAGGTGTTTATTAAGAACATGTTGAAAGTTGCTTGTTTGCTTTTAGATATGTTCCGTAAAAGGTCAATGTCACTGTAATATAGATATTTCGTTTTCAGCGAACAACTACAAGGTGAAGTTGTTCGATCATTGAAAACCTGGTTCCGTTGCATTGCAGTGTTTCATGTTTTTAATTCAAATGCATTATTATGCTCAACTCATTTTCTTAAATGATAAAAAAACTGAACATGTGAAAATATTGTGGAATTTGTGGCCACGTGAATTATATGAAGCACGCGCATTATATAAAATTAGTAAAAGGGAGACAATTCATGTTTTTAGCTCACCTGAGCACGAAATGCTCAAGGCGAGCTTTTGTGATGGCCCTGCGTCGTCTGTTTAGTCGTCTGTTGTCAAACATTTGACTGTTATCACTCTAGACGTCACACTTTTGGCACAATCTTAATGAAACTTGGTCAGAATGTAACCCTCAATACAATCTTGGACGAGTTTAAAAACTAGATCACCAGGTCAAATTAAAGGAAAGGCTTGCTAACACTATACAGGTCACATTTATGACTGTATTTACAGAAACTTAGTCAGAATGTTGATATTAATGATCTCTAGGTCAAGTTCGAATCTGGGTCATGTGCGGTCAAATACTAGGTCACCAGGTCAAATTGAAGGAAAAGCTTGTTAGCACTCTAGAGGTCACAGCTATGCCTGTATGTTCATGAAACTAAGAATGTATATATTGGTTAGCTCTACGCCAAGTTCAAATCTTCATGAAAGATGGTCAGAATGTTTATATTGATAATCTCTAAGCCAGGTTTAAATCTGGGTCATGTGGGGTCAAAAACTAGATCATTAGGTCAAAACATAGAAAAAGCTTGTTAGCACTCTTAGAGGTCACATTTATGATTGTATGTTCATGAAACTTAGTCAGAATGTTTATATTGATAAGCTCTAGGCCAAGAAGAACCAATGCAGCTTATTTTACCGAAGTTCTACAGACAAGGATTGTATTATTTCGCTAAGACGTTATTAAATATCCATGTACCATAACTTGCAAACACTATCAGAAGGTTTCATCCAGGTTGTCGTATCGATCCCCATTAATATATAATAAAATGGACACCAGCTCTGGTTTGTATCCAGGAAACTCAAGCGTGATTCGGTAAGCTATTACCTTTTTCACAATCTGGCTAATAGAAATTAGAATAGTATGATACGCACAATTACTTTCATGTTTTGTTCAATGGCTGTAGGTATAGCGTCGTCGTGGGGGGATTGTTATTTTCGTTTGTAAATTGTTTCATATGTAGTTCTGAGAGTTGATTCACTATGAACATGCCTATTTCGCTACCAGTGCGGATGATGTACATAAAAAAAACAGCAAGAAACACCGCATTGCGACAGAATTCGGTTTTCAATCGTAGACATAGCAACTTCAGTCTGTGTTGTGAGAATTATATGTAAGCTGATATTTTGTTTGCTGTGTGTTAACTAACCCAAACCAATGAGAGGTTTCCATGAGACCTTGGTACATATCAAGTTTGGTGACAATCTCCCGCTTTTTAGCTTACCTTAGCGGTAGACTGAGGGTGAGCTATTAGGATCGATGAATGTTCGTCGTCTGTCGTACGTACACACTTAGTTTGTTAACACTCTAGTGGTCACATGTTTGCCTCAGTTATCACAAAACTTGGTAAGAATGTTTGTCCCAGTAATATTGAGTTTGAATGTGGATCATCTGGAGCCAAAAACATGTACAGAGCCTCAATATGGAAAAACCTTGTTAACATTCTTAATGTAACATTTTCTACCCAAACATCCTGTTAAGTCGTCTTAAAGGCATTTTGATGATTTCTAGCTGAAGTGAGAATATGGGTCATATGGGGTCAAAAACTAGATCACAGAGCCCAAATATGGAAAAACCTTAACACTCTAGGGGAAATATTTTCAACCCAAATATCCTGGAAATTTGTCAGAAAGGTGGTTGCGATGATTTCTAGCTCATGTTCGAAAAAAGGGACTAGGATCAAAAACTAGGTCACAGAGCCCAAATATAGAAACAAAAATTGTGAACAATCTAGATGTAACATTTTCAGCCATAATATCCTGAAAATGTAAGATTGTTTTTGATAATTTTAAGTCGAGTTTGCATATGAATCATCTGGGTTTTTAATTGTTATTTTTTGTTTGAAAATCATTGAAGGTACAAGCTTCAAACTTCATGAACGTATTCACAGTAAATTGTTATTTGTTGTGATTTTGTAAGGGCAATTGCCCTTTGTATCTCTTTAAACAAACACATACTTGGCATATGTTTAAAAATCTGGGCATATAATAGTTTCACCTTTGGTGTACGGAAGGGCAGACAGGCACCATCCAGTATGCAGTCCGAGCATATACCGTGTTACAAGGTATGCTTATTGTTACATTTCACTGTGTTACTTTATTAATGGAAAAATCACTGCATAGGGAAATAAAAACATCATTGTCATCTGCCGCTGTACTTAAAGTGTTGTAAAAGCTTGACGATGTCAATGCAAAGCCCACAATCAATGCATATAATAAGACAGAAAATATCGGGTTACTACTAATGCCATTCTGAAGTAAAACCTCCAGATAACAAACATAATTATATATATAGTTTCAAGGCATATTATACCCTTCAGAATAAGAAAGCCCTTAATAAACTCAGACACATCTGATGAAGATGTTTTAGATCTTGAACTAGTAAGCTACAAATGGGAAAATGATCATCAAAATTAATACAATACAAAACAATACAATATAATTTGAACTTTTATTCTTTGGATGGCGATGTTAAATTTTCCTAATTGTACGGCGTAATTAATCGCAGTTGTTTATATTCGCTCGAGTGTTTTCGGACGTTAATAATTAGTAACCCAAACTGACGCAATGGTCATATCATAGGGGCAACAGAATACTAATTGAAAATGACTGGTGAAAATCGGTACGTGCTCATGCTCTGCATGACAATGGTCATGCGATGTCTGACAGGAAAGTAGAAAGCAGCTAGATCTTTTTAACCATTTTTGTAACATTTTCAGATTGAGGAAGAAACGTTATCGAACACCGATGATACAACTCTCTCAATAGGGGACACGGTCGCCGTCGGATGTTTTGTAAAAATACAGCAAGAGTAAATAAAGTAAGGAGAAAACATCCAAAAAGGTTAAAACTATTTGAAATTTAAAAAAAACAAAAATTGAGACCAATGATGAAAACACACTTGTAAAATGAGGCCATTGACTGAAAAAGCCAAGAAAGTAACTAGGAAATATTGAAATAGGATGGATACATAACAAAAAGCAGGTGCGGAAAAGAAAATAAGATGTCCAAATAAAGGCAGTAAAATATTTGATCAAAATTGCCAAAGACTTATTCTTTTCCAGACGGAATGTCAATGTCGCTAAGGGGAGATGTTAAAGACTTTGAATTGATATTTTAGACTTAAGGAAACACCACTACCTATCAACATAACAGTCAATGACTGTTAACGACAAATTTCAAACAGGCCTGGTTATATTTTATTTGAGTACAAGTACCTGCCAAGATACAGATTTATCAGACTTTGGGATAGCTGATACTGCCATTGATATTGCAGAACAAGCAGACCTTCTGCAGAGTATACCAGACTTCTTCGAGGATACAAATAAAATGGAGTTGGTGAAACATCCGTTTGGACAGGTAAAGAGATATTAATCTTTAAGTAATGTGTTTGAAATATTTGCTCAATCTCCTGTCACACCGGATCCAAGACAGGTCTTCAACCGAGAAATCGAAGACATGTGTCGTCTTAGGAGATTCGAGTGTCACCACAGGACAAAAATGCTGTCGTATGTGGAATATCATGTCCTTTCCTGTCTTAGCACTGATTTGCTTCAACGTATTATAACAGGCCGACGTATTCTTAATTTAATTTAATTTAACGACTTGTTGTGGAAGGTTCAGATATTGTCAAGTGGATATTTAAGATATTTCGACATTCTTTATTTTCAGTAAGTACATAATATAATACATCACATATTTTACTAATTTATTTCTTCATTGAATTTATTAGTTTTTTATTGAGTGTTGTTTAAATTTAGAGTGCTTGCATTGTTCAGACTGAGGGTCACATATCAGTCAGGGTTACGCTAGATATTTGAAAGTAATAACATGACCCAGTTTTAAACTTTTCTTAGAGATAATTAATATAAACATTCTGAGCAACTTTCATGAAGAAGCATTTATAAATGTAAGTCATAATTATGAGTAAGTATCTACCTATTATGAGATAGTTAGTCGAAATGAGGATATAGTATATTGTAGCTATGAAAGTCATAATTATGAGTAAGAATCTCCTTATTAGGAGATAATAAGTCAAAATTAGGAGATAGTTAGTCATTATTATGAGTTAGTATCTCGTAATCTGAGATATTATATTAGAAAATATTATTCACTTTGGCACCTGGACGCTTAAATAGTGAGCGTTAGAGTTCCCAAGTGATACCCTTCTCCTACTCAGAATGCAAAGATGAATGCTAAACGTTTGCTGCCGATATTTACTTTTTCGACTGAGGTCTGAGGATGGTATTCTTTTGGACAAAGGGTTATCTTTAAAACCGTTTTCAGCCAGCCGATGAGTCTTTATTTCGTTAAGTTTTAAATAAAGCGTTCTTTAAAGCTGCACTCTCACAGATTGAACGTTATCACAACTTTAAAAAAAATTGTCTTGGAACGTGCCATTTTTTTGCGAAAATGCATGGAAACCAGTTATATAAGACTTGCTGATAAAAATAAGATCGCAGATTTTTATATTTAAGTTCAAAGAGGCATGTTTTTTGCGTTTTTCTTAAAACCGTTAGTAACGGTTTAAGCCATAAAACATTAATTTTCGAAAGGAAATATGAGAATCTGCGATCTCATCTTTTGTCAGCAATCTTTTATCATTGGTTTGGAGATATTTACGCAAAAATTCACTTCTCTAAGACAAAAAAAAAAAAAAAAATGGTAAAAACGGTACATCTGTGAGAATGCAGCTTTAACATCAAAGTTTATATCTGAAGGACATGCAGAGACATAAAGTACACGAATGATTTTACAATCTGACCACTCTTTCCACTTCTTCAGCTGCCGGGACACTGACGACACACATTTGTAACAAACACATGATCAATATTATTATTTTAAAGGGACTGTTCACCAGATTGGCACCAACAAATGTTTTTGCTGTAATGAATCTAATGACAGTTATTTAAAAGAATAAGTTCCGCTTTGATGTCATAATTGTAAAAATGTACAAAAATGTAAAAAAAAATAGTCGGAGACCGGGTTCGAATCCGTGTTGCTAAAATTGCAGTCCTGAGCTGTATCCACTGTACTATGAAGGCTCACTCCAAACGGGTGGTATATTACAGCTATATACCTAACTTGGTAATATCACGTGATAACAACGACTAGCCAATCACGCATAAGGAATGAATTATACTAGGTAGACATACCCAGTAATCTAGTTTAATGAAAAAAATACGAAATAACTGCTAAACTTCAATCATTTTGGTACTTCAGTTAGTAATTATATCAAAATTTATTTTGTTGTTACTTATTGTTTTGATGTCTAATTTCAAAGATTTAGTTATCGTCTTAAAACAATGTGAGAGAAGAAAATGTTTTAAGCAATTATGCATCATTTAATACATATGTTACTATATATAGTAACACAATTGTTCCGGGATATCGCAGTTATTTGCATGACTCAGCGATTATCATTTTGCGGCCCGTTGAACGCTCGCACGTGAATTCAAATTTCGCCTTAAAATCAAGTTTTGTTGTTTAATGAAAGAGCACTGTACATTGAGCAAAAGAAATGGACCCATTCGAGGTATGTAATATCTTTGAATTTATTTTGCAATTATTTTGAAAAATCCGCTTAAGGCGTCTGCATCAGTGCGTCCAATTTCCTTATTTTACGCTGAGGCAAAAATCGAAGTAATAATAAAGTTTACGCAAATCATGAAAGTGCTTAAATGTACAATTTATGCAGAAAAACAATATCAGCTTTCGAAACCTAAGTTAGGTATTAGTTCCATAAGTATTCAGCGAAGAAATAAGAAATAAAGTTTTGTTTACGCTAAGTTGCTATAAGCGACGCTGAAAATCTATATTTAGAAGTATGATTTAATTACTGTGTTAAAACGTTAACTATGAGTGACGGGGATTAATGTGTCTTTTTCATAAAGTTTGTTTTCAATTTGTGAGCTGCATGAATAATATAGTTGATCTATTATTATACATGTACTTTGTTCTTATATTTTACATATTTTATTTCAAAACTAGGAATTGGACTCACTCCTGGGAACCTATAGTATTGAAACCATTTCAATACGTGAGTCCACATCTGCGCCCGAGCATAACGACAGGGATGGCACACAGAGAGAAGACACTGGTTGGGATGTTGTAGAGGGAACGGATGAGGATGGTGAGCTTTCTCGTTTGGATACCAGAATAAAAGAGTTTCATGTGTGACGACAATGACGAAAGCATGCATGCACCGGATGAATATATGAATACCGACGACTGCAGGTGTAAAACAACCTGCATGAGTCTGTTTGATTCAGACAGAATTCAAGAGCATATCCTTTCAGTGCGAGAAATGGAAAAATCTGAAAAGGATTTATACGTTATGGGGTATTTGCAAAAATTTGCTCATGAAAAAACTTAGGGTGGAAAAAGAAAGAGAATAAGATACAGATATGTTTACGATTTGCGAAACGTATGCAAGTTGGCTTTTGCCGATATATTCGATCTCAAACTAAAAACATTAAGAACTATTCAGGAGCATCTGAACAAAAAAATGGGCTCGTTCCAAGAGTGCATGGAAACACCGGGAGAAAGCCCCACAATGCAATTAGATATGACGATGTTAAGTTTGTGGTTAACTTCCTTCTTAAGACTGCAGAAACAGATGGTCTCCCTCAGCCTGCGGCAGCGATGGTGAAGCGCCTATCTATTTACCATCGGACAACACAAAAATTGGCCTTCATAAAACATATCAGGAAGAGGCCGATAAAGCCGGTACAAGAAAGTTGGGCATCACCAGCTTCAAAGGCATAAGGATAAGTGGTCCTCGTGACGATGTTTGCCAAACGTGCGAACTACTACGGAAGAAAATAGTTGACGCCGTCCTAGAACAGGACAAGTTGGATGCATCATCTGCGTTCCTAGAGCATGTGGAGGTATCTCACGTTTAAATAGTCAATCTAATATTATAAAGGGTAATAAAAATAAAGTTTAAATCAAGTATCAAATTTCCAAACTGAGTTTATTTTATAAGAAATAAAAGTATTAATAAATACATAAGTAATGCTTGTATTTTAAATATGATTATAGGTCGCACGTAGGGAAAGAGAGGTGTACAGGGAGACACTAAAAGAAGCCGCAGACGAAATGTCCGGGTCATTGGTCCAGTTCCGGTGCTCAGCTGTCCGGAGCAAGTGCATGTGCACTACACTTTTGACTATAGCCAAAATGTTACAATACCACACCATAGTCGTCAAATGGGACCGCTGTATTTCATCACCGGTCGAAACGTGCACATATTTGGGGTTAGAATCGACTGCACAGGAAAACAGTTCAACTTTCTCATTGACGAAGACCATTCGATTGGTAATAACTATAGGCCCATTTCTGCTTAATTTAAATAATAATAATATTCATAATAATAATCTTAATAATAACAATTATAATAATTGTAATAATATTAATACTAATGATAATGAAAATAATGATAAAAAAATAAATAATAATAATAGTAATAATAATAGTAATATTGATAATCATCATCGTCATAGTTGTCGTTACCCTCACATCATCAATATCATCATCACCATCATCATCATCATCATCATCATAGTCGTCATAACTCTCACATCATGAATATCATCATCATGTCTATATATCGTTATCTGTATTAATATAAATCGCAGGGCTGGGCGGAACAGGAATGCATGGACCGAATATACTTATAAGCATGCTGCACGACTGTCTGCAACAGCAGGGTTTTGGTGAGAATCGCTGTGTCATACACGCAGATAATTGTGGGGGTAACAAATAAATGCAAAGTGAAACGTACAAATATAATATGAACATGGCTTTGCATTCATTTTCAATAATTATAAGAGACTTATATTGATGGTAATCGTAAAGTTAAAAGTAATAGTGTAACAAACATACCGAGTGTATGATTAGATTATCTTTTATTGTTAACTGTAGTTCAATAAATGCTTACGTGCGTATGTATAATGCTTCAGGACAAAATAAGAACCGGTACGTACTGGCATACCTGAGTTGGAGGATTCAGATGGGGCTGCACGAGGAAATACTGCTACTCATGCAAATACCAGGTCATACAAGGTAAAACAGTTAACTTTGTTTTTTGAAAAACAATTATAATCAAAGCGCTGATAGCGCTGTATGAACAGGGTTTTATACGGGTTTTCACCATTATGATTTACGATCATGTGTATATTAACAAGGTGCTGATATGTTGCACAGTGAATCTAAGAGTCCGCGTGTAAAACAACCATAGGGGCCGCCCCCTGTTTATTGAAGCAGGATGGTCAATGAAAAATTGATATTTTATTGACAATAAAATTGATGTCGCTGTGTTAAGAAGGCAAACAATGACGGAGAACGTAACCAATCCGAGCAGAACTCCATCATATGGTGTTACATATGGGTATATATATACTAATCAAACTTTACTCATTAGAAAGAGTTTGCCTATGTTTGCCTTGTTATTCACA
Source organism: Mya arenaria (assembly GCF_026914265.1). Lineage (NCBI taxonomy): Eukaryota > Metazoa > Mollusca > Bivalvia > Myida > Myidae > Mya > Mya arenaria. The sequence continues at coordinate 59,479,982 of NC_069127.1, forward strand.
AAACAACTTCGAAAATAAAACAGATTAAAGAGAAATGTTTTTTTAATTAAAATGATGAAAAATTGATGAAAAATTTAATAATTGATTTCAAACAATTGTAGATATATATACATCATATAAAGTTAGCATAAAATCTTTAATTTCAAAACATTTTTTCCTTCATTGTCTATATGGTCAGCAACTCTCTTCTATTTCTATATCGTCAGGTAACTTGTCAGCACTTTAGCACGTTTGTTATTCCCACGTGGGCTATCACGTGATGTTTTAAGCAGGGAAACGGTGTGATAATTGAGATCAATGAGACCATTGTTGCTTTTTATGTCATTCCAGATTTAAGATGAGAATACAATTGTAATTCCTACACGAGGGTGGGTCTATATATCCAGGTTACCAGGTTACTGCTTATGTAGCAGTTAAAATTCAAACAACAAACACAGTGTTCTTCAATATCTCTATATTCAACATTATCGAATGTAGATATAATATCAGAGCGTCATAAAAATATAAATATAAACAACCATAAGATCATGAATAATAACATATTTATAAGTTAACATCGTAAACAGTCTTATATCTTATACCAGGTATAATTTAATCGTGTGTAGTGGCAGACTAAATTAAATAAAACACACATATAATACAAGCAGTTGCAACAACAACACAGTACATTATAAAACAAATCATTGATATGGAACTTACTGATTTATGGAATCAAACACTCGTACTCTCATGGTGACTTCTGTTATCCATGTATGTTATCATCAATAACCAAACCCACATATATTAGTATATGGAAAGAGGCTAAAAGAATATCACGGAACTGCCATTCTCGGTTTAAATACAAAATCTGCTGATGTCGTAAAAATACATGACAAAACTAAATAAATGCAGCTGAACGAAATAATGATCATTCTAATCCATTGCTAACCCAAGACAAACACAAAAGACTACAAATGCAAATCAATACTAACCATCAGAACATCAGATTCCAAGTAAAACAATCAAGTTTTCTAAAGTAAAACAAACATCTCTGTAGACTTCAAATGTGCACGACAATCAATCAAGCTTGGATTTCCCGCTTCTTCTTTACAAAGGCAAGGCAGAGAAATCTGATTAACTTAATGCATTACTTATTACAGGATTATCTCTCTTCAACTGTAAATTCTCTTGGCTTCATCATTGTGTCACGTGATTGAATGATGCGCTTAGAGTGGATAGTAATTCTTTGTTTACGTTTCGATGTTCATTCATCTTTTGGTGCAGGAATACTACTTTAATGTTATCTTTATCTAAGTTCAACAGATGAAATTATTAAAATAGATATTGCGTTATGATTGCTTCTTGCTTTGTCAAATCTACCTCGGTTATTTGAAACATAGCTTGCAATTAATATAGTCTGCACTTTCTCAAACTATATTTTTGGTGGTAAATCGGCTGGCGACATTTGTTCCTATTAATAGGAATTTTCTGTTGTGAGTGTCGAGTTTGTGGCTACACTGAACAGGGTTGAAAACAACCCTGTTCAAAAAATGGAAATAAACGGTACGATGTTTCTGCCTCTACGAAAAACTTCTTGAGATGATTTTGTTTACAACTCTTTTTGTGTCTAAAAACTTAGCTCAAGTGCTGTTAAATGAACGGTTCATATTTATTTTCATGCAATTGCATTAGGTGCCTGGTAGATAGCGGGTTTGCCAACATCAAAAAACTATTCCGACGGTGCGATGTGGACAGCCTTGTGCAGCTTGCGGAGGTAGTCGACAAATCTTCCAAAAGCAACGTTCCCGTGCTTTACAAGAAGACAGACGGCTCTGAGAACTGGGCTTGGTACTTCTAATTGTTACTTTCTCTACTAAAACACTTACACCCATTTGTTTTAATAAGTATGAATAACACTATTATCTTAGTATCTCAATAATTAAACAGAAACAAACAAATTGGTTAGACTGGAAGTCATACCTACAGCTCGATTTTTTGCCGGTTCGAGGTATTCAAAAATACCACTCGTTCCGTTTCTGCAAGGCCGACTCTTCCGCAGTTTATGTAAAACGGAAATCCGGAGAGCCAGAAGCAAGGGTGCAGCTCATGAAACGGGCCGCTGTTTTACCTCAGGGAATGCCAAACACAGTAACAGCGGCCGGTCTTACTGCAGAAAGACGACGTTACCTAAGGATGCATGTACGCCAGTATGTGCGACCAGCGTGCAGTGATTCAACGTGTCCCGAAGAATAGTTTGACAGCTTGTTTGATTTCAAAGCCATTTGTTTCGTAATGACGAGTGATTACGGCTATTTGAAAAATACTTACTTAGTTACATATATATTTATTACATAACTTGTCATGCATATTTTGGTTTTGAAAGCACATTGTTAGATATGTAGTTGTTTTTATTATTTAAGACTTCATCGACAATGTATTTAAATTTTATTTTAGTTTTTATTCATATTACAAGAACGTCAGCTAAAAAATAAAATTGACGTAACTTAATCATTTACAAGACTTGTTTCTTTAAAACCATAGGACGTTATGTTGTTTATATAACAACGTCATTCCAACGTCGTGACGCTCACTTTCTTGTCGACGCGGATTAAAAAACCACGAACTTTAAATCTGTATATTTCAGTTTTTTGTGCATATTTTTGAAAACGGAAAACAGATTTGTTTTCAGAAGTTTTTTAGCTTTCTAACTAATGTAAAACCTCAAAATATGCAAAAAATGTCCGAAGGTCCAAAATCGCACGACGCGGCTCAAAAAATGTTTTGACTAAATAATCAAATTGTATTAATCTGCTTGAACACATTTATTATTAAAATCTTAAAGGCAAACGTAGGCCTTCCAACGTTCCTACTTTTTTAACAACTTCCTACTTTTTTCTAAAAAACTCCTACTATTCCTCCTTTTTTGAAAAAAAAAGTCCGCAAAAATATTAAAGTTTGATCTTTGTGCTAATATATTTGCAGAAAATGAACAAAAGATGTCAAAATGGTTGGTTTCTGTTGTTGAAAGGTATGGCAACATGTTCCACTTTGACGTGCATCATCTTTTCACCCACACAGTTCAGCAACAGAAACCGACCAAGCATCATTCACTAAATATTCAATGTGGCATATAGAATGGTCTGATTTTGCATTAAAAACATCTCCTCTAGGTAAGTTAATAGCTATTAATAATTACACATTTAACCAAAGATATTCCTACTTTTCCTACTTTTTTGTAAAAAATATTCCTACTATTTCCTTCTTTTCTGTCAGAAAACCTCCTACTTTTTTGTTAGTGGCTGTGTGTGGACCGTAAGGGCGGCGTTTTTTATTCTGCGTTGGCATTAATTAAACAAAACAAGAAAGCGGAAAAATGGAATTTACTTGACAGACAGAAACTGTTCATACGTGTTGACCACTAATTAGAGGTATGGGTTTATTTAAGTACAAACAGTCGTTCTACTTGCTAAGTGTGTATTGAATTGAATTTAACATTCAGGACATGAACAGACAGATATCAGTGATTCGTATAGAACAAATGTGATCTACGTGTTGTGGAATTTTCAAGGTGATAAATTTAAATTGATGGGAACGTGAAATGACAAAAAAATGGTGTTTGTCTTTTTGCTTACTTTCAAAAACTAAATTTAATTTTAGAGTGAGTTTACTCATCGTAGTCAAGCCAGAATGAAATAAGAATGTACAACTAGATTACAGGTAAACTTAAAAAAATACTTTTAAACTTACAAAATAAAAAACATGTTTTAAAGATGTTTATACACGGCGTAGCCGGGCCGTTGTGTGATAATTGGTCTTCATGCTCAAAAGGGCCCTCGACAATGGTTCGGGCCATTATGAGTCACTCGGGCTACGCCGTGTATTAACCTCTAAATCACTTTAAATAAAAAAGCAAGATTAAAATAAGAAAATGCTTTGGTTCATGCTCATAAATTGTGTATAGTTTAGTCTCAAGACTACCGTTACTGAGTCTAAAGAAATACTTCAGACTGTTCGGCAAGAACATGTGTACCTCATAACAAACTGAACCTACATTTCTCTCCATATGCGTGGAACCAATTGAAGTTCTTGTCGCCAAACTCCAACCCAGCCTGGCGAAGGTCTTTGAGCACCGTGGGCAATGAGGGGAGAGGTGGTACAATGAGTGCTACGTCATAAATATCAAAAAGTGCGCAGTATGTGAGCTTTTTTATTTCTTCTTGGTTTAAGCAACGTAGCGTCCACATATACTGACTAGGACTAGAGCTCCAGTATGTTTGCACGAGGCCTGTTAAATGATGACAAAATTTATGTTTCAAATTGGTAGAAAATATACATCACGTATAGTATGCCAAAATCCTTTTACATAGATATGCAATCCAACATTAACGTGTATTATTATAATATCAACTGAGTGTTAATTTTAATTCTGGGCCTGACTTATTAAAAGAAGGCAATCGTTTTTCGGCTTTCGATAAAATTGTTGATACTTATGTTTATTTGGGTTGCATGGTCTCAATCAGGAAATTCATGTTCTTATCATGTTCATGCAATTAGCTCTTGGATGGGAAGGACAGGGAAGCAAATAGTTCTAAATAATAAGTACCCAATCTTCAATTTCACGCGGGTACCCGTAAAGAAGAATAGAATAGTGAATACACTCTTTATTCCATTTAGTTGAGCACAAAACAAATACAGTTTTGGCACGTGTTTTGATCGATTGTTATAAAAGAGCGGAATGACGTCACTGATCATTTGACCACAATGATGAATATGTTTAAAGTTCTGAAAACATAAACAAAGACGGTTGAATTATTTTCTGCCGTATTGTACAATGCATATCTGTAATGGCCGGATAACTCCGCCAATGCTTTAATTCTTAACCTACCTTCGCTAGTAAGGCATTTAGCTGTTGTGTTTGGATCGGAAATTGCAGAAGTGGTGTCAGGACTTTAGGTACATTTAATCCCTCCTGTGGTCTTACTTAAATGACAAACAAATTATATTGGTAATTTATCGTCTCTGTATTTGTTAAAAAGGGTTATACACCACTTGACTTCATTGGTATTAACTAGCAACAAAATATTAAACATATTCAATAGCGGCTTTGTGGTTAAAATAGCAAAATACTGACATCCAAGTATTTGTTCTTAAATCGGAAATAACACAATCTGGTAATGATGCATTCGTTAAAGGGGCATTATAAGGTTACACTTGATGGATGTATTTTTTTAAGGCATTAAGTTGTACTTATTTGATTTTAGTGCTCAATACAAAAAAGTATAAGCTTAAACGTTAGCGATATTTGGCGCCATTTTAACTGGGAGAGATTTGTGGCCACGTAGCTATTAAATCAAAGACCGTTTTTAAACATTTTTAACTGTACACAAATTATTTGCTTGTTTTTGGTTAAACATTATGCATTAATTTAAAAATCAAAAGCATATTGTTTGGCATCTATTAAGCATAACCTTAAGTGTGCTTTTATTTATGAAGTGTTTATTGTTCTCCTTTAAGTGAGAAATCGGGAGCATAGACTACATCCAAAGTATGAAATATGAAAATAGCAGTATCGGTTTGTTTAATAAGAGCATTGAAATGTGCAACATTGTAAACTTTTCCATCAGATAAGGTGGGTTTTTTTTCCATTTTCAACAATCAGTGACCTGTAAATTGTCCCCAAATCAGTTTCTTACTTTATTTCCGATTGTATACTGATACTGTACTCGCTGATACCAACGTACGTTATTCGAACGAAGCAGTCGACGTAGGGATCATACGGTGTGGTTTCGTTGAGTAAAGACTCCGAATAGTACACCACTGGCCAGAATGCTCCTTGCACCTTAAAATGTAACGCTTTCTTACAGAAGATCCCCACTAGCAAGCAGCCGATTGTATTAAACTTTATTTATTTAATAAAGATTATCTTTGGCTAGTTTGCACATGAACTTTGTCAGGCATATAATTTAATAAAGACACATTCAGCCATTAGAAGCGTGTTTATTTTAAAAACACAACACACGTTTCTTATCCATTAAAACAGCAGTAGTTACTAGCAAAAAAACCCAGTAAAAAGGCATTATTTTTATGTCCTGTTATCATTAAAGCAACAACGATCATACCAACAAAGACATGGAACAAAACTACAAACACAAAAAAATCAAATATCTAAATACAATTGAGGGTACATGACTTTAGTGGTCAAGGTGCCCGCCTAGTACCGTCGGCTTAAGGATCATTTTAACCCAAATGGTATACAGTCGAAATTTTGTATTTCGGAATTATCAAGTTTTTGTTATCTCTAAGGTTTTTTTTCTGAGGTTCCGGCGACAACTGCGAGAGAATGGCATAAGGGTATAGCATCGCTATCTAGGCTAGTTTTTAAACTATACATGGGGCTATACATGTTGTCATTAAAACATCCCAGTTGCAACACTTCACATGCTCTAAATATTTAAACAATTTTAATATTATAAATTTAACACTTGCTTATAACCAACAACATAAAAACATTATATAAGAATATAGTCAAAAACAATCAACAGCAATAACAAAAATTGTCTCAATATGAGAGGAATGCCTCCGAAAGGGACATATACCTATTGATTAAGATTAGTACATGATAAAGTGGGTCGTGCATGCAACGTCTTGCCTTTATGGGCAGAAATCAAGTGCCAGGATATTTTAAAATTCCTCCTTGCATAACAACGTTATAGACTGCATACGACCACAAATAATCTATGTCCTTATATGCAGCATACCATTGTGATCAAACAGTGTGTGTCCTGGACAGTAGAGGCAGGGAAACTGGTCTAGCACGCGAAACATTGTCTTGTATGTCAAACACCTGTGGCAAGTGTTTTTAAAATATGTCCATACGAGAGAAAGTACTACCCATACACAATTACCTATACTCTGTCCTTATATTCAACAATCCATTGTGAACAAACATTATTAAGTGTAAACCTGATCTTAGAGGTAGGGACACGGGTGACGTATGCGACACATCTTCTTGGTATTTTAAAAACGTGTGGCAATTTATTTTAAAATATGTCGATACTAGAGAACGTCACGGCCAAGACGCGACCAGTAGTATTAAAACGGGTTCAGCGGCCATTTTGAAAATAGGAACATTAGAAGATGGCCGCGATAGGGGTCCAGGGGTTCCGCGGCCATATTGGAAAAATATTTCTTTAGGCGGCACATGTTTTTCTCAAAACCGATAATGACGGGATACCGTTAGATGTTGTGAGACCGTTGTCAATGTGGGTGCTAATTACTGTATGCAAGTTTGGCTATGAATGAAGTCCTTCATTTGTGTGCTTTTTCGATAGTAATTGTGGATTTGAGAGCGTATGTCAGAGAATGTTTTCTTTTCAATAAGATCGAGTCAATGCTTTCAGAAGCTTCACAGCCATTTGACATGAAAAGATTTTTAAAAATAACCGTAAGTGTCAGTGTGGTAACATATTAATTAGCCCTCTCAACTTGTCATTAGCCCTTTCCAATAGAATAATTTGTTACCACACTGACACTAACACTAATTGGATTATACATTACTATTCGTATTATTAAACAATCAATAACCTTTTTAATCACAAGAAGCCAACAGTTGTTAATGCTTTTATTTCTTAACACAAACGTGAGCAGATGTAGAAAAAAACACAATGGTATTAAAATGTAATAATTCTTAATGCTTCTGAAATTTTTTGGAACAGTTATGTTAAAACATTTCTTTGAGAGTACTGTTACAATAAATCCTGATGAACAAAATAGCAGATGTAAAAATAGGCATGATATTAGAAAGTAATTATTTTAAATGTTATTAAAACCATCAATAACCTTTGTAATCACTAGGAGCCAACAAAGTTTTAAATGATTTTATGTCTACATACAAATGTCAGCAGATGTATAAAAAACACAATGGTATTAAAATGTAATCATTCTTAATGCTTCTTCAGCTTTTTGGAATAGTATGTTAAAACATTTCTTTGAGAGTACTGTCACAATAAAACCTGATGAAAAAAAATAACAGATGTAAAAATAGGCATGAAATTAGAAAGTAATGATTTTTTAATGCTTTTCAAAATACTTTTTCAGTTACAAAATTACAAGACTTGTTTTGTAAACAATTACTATCATTAAAAGTTGCACAGTCTGCCCATGAAACAACAATATAAATCACAGTGTACAGCTATTTGAGCATAATACTATTTACAACAATAAGTAACAACAAATACATAACGGGTATGGCTTTCAAGTATCAATGAATATGTTTGGAAGATAACCAATACAAATCAGTATACAGCTCTTTGAGAATCATAGAATGAATGTATATGTTATTAACATAGTTTTGTTAAAAACTGTTAATGAGGAATGATTAGAATGAGTAACAATAAAAACCAAAACATTCAATGAAAACCAAAAAAATAATGTTTTAATACTAAAAAATGATATAACTTTAGAAAATGAGGTTCACATAAAACAACAACATAAATCACAGTGTACAGCTATTTGAGCATAATACTATTTACAACAATAAGTAACAACAAATACATATGATGAAAAAAAGTTATGATGGGAAAAAAAGTTATGATGGGAAAAAAATAAAATGTTTTGCATCAAAACTTATCATGAGGATGAGGTTTTGTTTGTTTTTGTTGTACAATTTAAAATGTAAAAACTAAAGTTATAACAGCAAAAATGTAAATTGAGTCTATTTTTCAAATGCTTTTCTGTTAATATGTTTCAATTATGAAAATTACATGACTAGCTTTTAGAAAAATTCTGAACCATTACTCATGACTTATAAGTAACAACAATCACAGTATACAGCTATTTGAGTACAATAAAAACAAGGTTCACATTTTAAAACGTTTCATATCAAAACTTATAATGAGGATGAGGTTTTGTTTGTTTTTGTTGTAAAGCAATTTAAAATGTAAACACTAAAGTTATAACAGCAAAAATGTTTTTAAACTAGTTGGCCACTTTGGGAAGAACATTAAACAATGTGAAAGAAAATGAAAAAAAAATCTAATTATATGCCAAACGTTCAGGTTGTCTTCGATCTCTCAATGGATATCTCCTAGCAGGTAGTTCGAGATTTGCAAACTTTCTCATAATCTTATCATGTAAAAGTAAAATTATTTCTATAAGAATGTCAGTGAAAGAATAAAACACAAGGATGATGATGGTTGTTTTGATGAAAACAATCATATCTAAAACACAATAAACGATGATACATGAAATGAACCTTCAGGATCATTGAATTTTTTTCAGAGTTATTCGCATTTAGCCCTAGAATATTCAACAATTGAGCTATCCTCTAAAATTGATCTTAAAGGCTCTGAAATCACAAACTCTCTCAACTCAATACTCCCTCCGTTTCGTCTTTGGCACCTCCCTCTACACATACACACACAAACAAACGCAAGTAATACAAACAGCAATGCAGTCATGATGGGGAGGATGATGGAGAGGATGGGGTAACGTGCTATGAATAAAAAAAATGATGATATTCTTTATATAATAAAAGTTATCTCATATAATGCCATAAAATAAATGATTCTTATCAAGGCATCTTTGAAATAGATCTACTTTTATTGATTCAAACCATTATCGTACATCTAATGGAGGATACATGAAAAGCTAAAACTAAGGTTGGATAAAACAAATGAAAATTCATAGATACCTGAAATAGATATTTCCTCATGATATGTTGTCAAGGGTGGAGTGCTGTAGGTTGTAGTGGCATATGTTAAGATCGACACAGGTAGAGCTGTTATATCATCTAAAAAATAAGTATTGAAAAAACAACAACAAATATTGAAAAATGGTTGTGATATGTTGACCTTTTTAGATTTCCATTCAGACTTAAAAGCAGCTTATAGTAATTTTGTTGATAGCTGAATGCTAACATGAATTGATTTCAGGCCTTCAGTGATTTATGAAAAGCCGAAAAAGAGCAAAATGAATAATAATTAACACCTGAAATCGGTATTTCTTCCACATCATTATCCATTCTTGGGGGTCGAGTGGTGTGGGTTGTAGAAGCATGAATTGATAGTTCATCACCGGGCTAAAAATAAATAAGTGGATTCTTGTTTCTTTATGTTTTATCAACTTCAATGTTTTTGAACATTTGATATTTATGGTGTATATATTACACTATGAGAGGAAGTTTGCATAGTAAAAATCAAACAGTATTGATTCAACCAGTGAGAGCATTGAAAATGTCTGGAACGTCATAGGTGACTGCATTCAAGCATGTTAAAAGTGACTATTAGCATTTATAGCGATACTTTTTATTGAGGGCATTAGTTATGATATTACATATATAAAAACACTCGCTGTTCATTGATACTTACAGGACATGTAAGTGACTCCCCGTCCGGCTGGATGATTGTCAATGCCCTATTCCCCACTATATCTTATTATGCTAGAATTGCTCCTTTAGATTGGATCGTTGATAGACTTGGCATGTTTACAACATCGATCACGGACCCCGCTTCAAATCCTGTCATCAACACAACTCTTGCAGCATCTCTATTGCTGAACGTATACTGTCCAACACCTTTACCTTCGCACATTAGGCTATTAAAAACCTCAGAACACACATCTTTGTCATTATAATGATTTCCTAAGACGCTTGACCAAAGCAAACAAAGAACCAACACCGACATTTTTTTGCATATTGCGGGAACTTGCGCATGCATTTATTTACCTCAAAGAAAGTAACAGAAAAGAAAAAAACATACATAAAACCCGGCTCAGCGTATCAATGCCAATGAATGTCATATCATTTCGTATATTTTTGTTATGCGAATATCGTTTTATTCCTTTAAAGTGCATCTTTTTAATGCACTTTAAAAACGTTTGTTTTTGTTGTTGTGTAGTTATGTTATAAAGCGATATTTGGTGTTCAGGAGCCGGTGTATGGGATATAAAATGACTTGATGCTTAAAAAAGCAAAAACCGATATAAAAGGCTCAAGATGATTTTGAAAACGAGTCACGCCCAATTAAAATAAAGCATTTGAGCAGATGTTTTATTTTTTTAAGTTTACCAATCATCAACAAGAATTGGACGACTATACAATTATATGATATTCTATTAACCAATCAACAAGTTAGTTGCTGGTGTGAGAGAACCCCTCTCTAAACCACCTAGATCGAGGACGCTATAAATAGAGAGTGTAACATGTTGTTTTCACCGTGCTTTTTTAACTTTTAAAAAAAAAACAACAAAAAAACAACAACAGCATGAGCTTCACCATAAAAAGAAGCCGAAGTGGCCGTGTGGCAAAAGCAAATTCTAGGATTGGAACGAAGAAGTTACTTTGCATGACCCCATTTTTGGGTGAAACATTTATTCATATACACGACATTACAAAGGATAAAAAAGTTTCGTTTAGCTACGAAGAATATTTGATATCCTGGGAAATGATGGAGGAGGTGGAGCGGATCCACAAGCTTCTCCACGAGAGGGTAAGTCTTTATACTTCACGTTTCAACATTAAAATATATATTCTTACGTTATACATATGACCACGTTTATACTCGTTGTACTAATATATTAAACACTTGTTACAGACACCACCATCGCCACCGATGAGCGCAGCTCAAGCGGTAAGTCTTTATACTTCGCTTATTCAAGTTTCAACATTAAAATATATATTCTTACGTTATGCATATGATCGCGTTTATACTCGTTGTACTAATATATTAAACACTTGTTACAGACACCACCATCGCCACCGATGAGCGCAGCTCAAGCGGTAAGTCTTTATACTTCGCTTATTCAAGTTTCAACATTAAAATATATATTCTTACGTTATACATATGATCGCGTTTATACTCGTTGTACTAATATATTAAACACTTGTTACAGACACCACCATCGCCACCGATGAGCGCAGCTCAAGCGGTATGTCTTTATACTTCGCTTATTCAAGTTTCAACATTAAAATATATATTCTTACGTTATGCATATGATCGCGTTTATACTCGTTGTACTAATATATTAAACACTTGTTACAGAAACCACCACCGCCACCGATGAGCGCAGCTCAAGCGGTAAGTCTTTATACTTCGCTTATTCAAGTTTCAACATTAAAATATATATTCTTACGTTATACATATGATCGCGTTTATACTCGTTGTACTAATATATTAAAAACTTGTTACAGACACCATCATCGCCACCGATGAGCGCAGCTCAAGCGGTAAGTCTTTATACTTCGCTTATTCAAGTTTCAACATTAAAATATATATTCTTACGTTATACATATGATCGCGTTTATACTCGTTGTACTAATATATTAAACACTTGTTACAGACACCACCACCGCCACCGATGAGCACAGCTCAAGCGGTAAGTCTTTATACTTCGCTTATTCAAGTTTCAACATTAAAATATATATTCTTACGTTATGCATATGATCGCGTTTATACTCGTTGTACTAATATATTAAACACTTGTTACAGACACCACCATCGCCACCGATGAGCGCAGCTCAAGCGGTAAGTCTTTATACTTCGCTTATTCAAGTTTCAACATTTAAATATATATTCTTACGTTATACATATGATCGCGTTTATACTCGTTGTACTAATATATTAAACACTTGTTACAGACACCACCATCGCCACCGATGAGCGCAGCTCAAGCGGTATGTCTTTATACTTCGCTTATTCAAGTTTCAACATTAAAATATATATTCTTACGTTATGCATATGATCGCGTTTATACTCGTTGTACTAATATATTAAACACTTGTTACAGACACCACCACCGCCGCCGATGAGCGCAGCTCAAGCGGTAAGGTTTTATTTTCATATTTTGTTACTTCAGTTTGGAATTGATATTTACAAAGGATTCACATTAATCCAAAATTCAAATGAAGATGGTGATTTAAAAATGTGAATACTTTGTTTTAGGAAACCCTCGCAACCACAGAATGGACCGAAGTTGTAAGTTTTAATTCTCATACTAACAAAGGATTAACATTAAACATAAATTGAAATGAAGATGATGATTTTTTAATGTTTTGTTAGTGTTTTTAAATGTGAATACTTTGTTTTAGGAAACCCTTGCAGCAACTAAATTTCTCATGGGGGAGGAGTTGTATTTTGCAGTTCCCGTAAGGATTTTTATATATAATAACAATTATTAACACATTTTATTTCTCTTTTTCATATTTATTGTAAATACATATAAATATTTAATTTCATGTCAAGTGATACATTTTTGAGTTGCCTTTAGGCAAACTCTCTGGAGTCATGTTTGATACCATATTTCAGAGTTACACTATTTTTCGCGGACCCCTTGATTCAGGTAGAATGCCGCGCTGAAAGAAGTTCCATATCTATCATGTTTTCCACATGCATAGTTCAATTATTATGTGTGATGTGTCTTAATAAATCATTTATTGTGCGAGTCTGAAACTCGATTATTTGCATTTTGGTCAAATGAAGGTATTAAAAATGATTTATCCTGTCTCGTAGTAATTTATGCTTTTACATATTGTCAGAGGGGTGAGCGCAAGACTGTGTTAAGTGTAAAGCAATAAAGAATGCTGTGTTAAGTGTAAAGCAATAAAGAATGCACTTAGCACAGTCTTGCGCTCACCCCTCTGTCAAATTGTGCAGTACCGGGTAATAAAAGTAGTCCATTGAATTTCCCGCCAGCTTGTCAAAACCCGCCCAATTCTGTGGTACTTCGGCTAAAAGTAGTCCATGAATGTGAAGTGTCGGGCGTGCTATTTTGTTATTTCATTAAAATAAACGTATGGAAATTAAAAAAAATTAACGTCGAGAAACGTTTGTTATCATAAGTGATTTATATACAATTCATTTTGAATGTTCGACTAAAATATCGCGGAGGAATCGTCGCCAGCTTCAATCCGGGCTAACTCTTCTACAAACCACAAACTATATCTGGTAAGTAGCCAACTATAACAAATTGTTTTTCCTTCAATTTCTTATTGTATGTGTTGAGTATTTTACAATCATAGCAGTGCATTGTTATTTTTGTCTTGTGACATATCTGCACAATTTACAAAGCGTCCGAAGTCAGTCATTTTTCAAAAACTCTGGGCATCGTTCAACAACACCGGAGCCTGCCATTTTGTAAAATCTCGGCCCTCGTTCAACAACAACGAATCGACAATCAGCAGTTCCGTTTGCATGCACTTGAATATATTGTCATTCACTTGAGTTTTCTTTTTATCGTAGGTTATGTATGTTTGATGTTCTCTGTGCATTTTTAAACAAACCATTTTTGCACAAATTACGTGAATTCGACTTCGGAAAAACGATCCGTCTTCGTTCATTTTAGCATGCATGGAATAATTTCGTAACCAAGCCTTATGTTTATCTCGGGTTATATATGTATGTTGTATTCCGTGCATTTCTACTTAACGTTACTCGAGTGCGCATGCTAAATTTAGGTTATCAATGATAATATCATTTTACTGCGCTATTCGCCCCCACCACCATTATCAAACACGTACATTTGGGATTTTTTTATTGATGTTCACACTCACAGACATGTATTGAATTGACATATTAAAGACTGGTTAAAAATCAATTAACATTTTGTTTACATCAAGAGTTTGATAATCAATAGTTTGAGGTGTTTGGAATATTGGATACATTGTTAAAATATTGTAAAGCAAGTATTTGAGAAGCACTTGTGACTTTTTTCATCAAGTGTTTACATCACACGTGTTTGAATATTGGAAACGAGATTTTAATTGTTAAGTGTGTGTTTGATCAATAGTTTGATTTTAACTTTTTCATTTTTATTGGTCGAGCTTCTTTGATTCTAAGTCCTTTGGACTGTATTGAGCACAAAGTGTATTCTAAGTGTTTTCTCAAAGTGTATATATATAAAAGTGAACACTTAAAAATTGATTGCGTAATTGTTATACAAAGTATACCATCACCCATACATAGAGCTTATTGGATAGAGTGTAACAGGATTCGCCCTATGTGTCTGTCTAGCCGTACACATGTTCGTGTCTGATCCATATCTCCCGTCATGAATAAATGATTTTTTAAATTTTACAGAAATGTTAACCACATCCAAGATTATGTGTTGCAGGTCAAAGTTCAATGTCACAAAGCTTAATTGTCATATATTCTACTAATACAGCTAGTGACTTCATATTTGGCATGTAGGTGTACCTGATGGAGCCACCAATTTTCAGTGGTAACATTTGAAGGTCAAGGTCATCCTTCAATGTCAAAGGTCAACTTTTGAACTATTGCAGATACAGAATTGATACTTGACATGCATGTGTATCTCATTAAGTTGCAGATATTCATTTGTAACATAACACAGTCAAGGTCATCCTTCAAGGTCAAATGTCAAATTTATTTGTGACAAGACCCTTTGGGCGCATTGGTGTTTCAACTACACACTTTTATTTACCATCGCAAGGGTTACAATTTGACAGGGTAATAACTAACGTTTTTTTTGTGTGCAAATTTAATGCCCCTTTACAGGCAGACAAATGTTGGCATACATAAAAGATGATGATTGAAAATAAGCAATCAAAAACTTCTTTATGCCACATCAAAGATGTCGATGTTATTTCTCCTTGCAGGACAGCGTTGCCACTACAGTAATGGTGAATGACAAAGAGGTGAATGTGCGGACCATTACGGTGGAGGACCGTACTGGGAAGGTGAAAGTCAGCCTGTGGCGCAACATTGCAGCAGAGCCTGTGGTGTTGGGGGATGTTGTTGCCATCACCAATATTGTTGTCAACAGCAAGAGATATAACAATGAGGAATCCCTGTCGTCAACACAATTTACAAAGATAGAGGTAAATGCTATATCTTGGAACATACAAACATACATGTACTCGAGCAAAAGTTCCTTTCCAAATCCTCTGATCTACCTAAACTATTTGCAATGCACAGACTTGAATTTTAGCATGAAGGTGCATCTCAATGACCCACACATTTTGAGAGTCCACTTGTCAAGGTCACATTCAAGATGTAAAATTGCCATTAACTTTTCATCCATTTGACAAACTTCATATTTAACATGATATTGCATCTCAGGAAGCCGCTCATTTTTTTAGCGGCCATGTTAAGGTAAAGATGTCCCATCAACATCAAGCGTTTCATTTATGAAATGTTTATACTACCCCTGGCAATTACGCATGCAAACTATTTCGATAGTGTATTTGTCCCATACTCTAACTTAAAAACTACTTGAAAGAATTAAAGGAATTGAAGGAATTTGATTGAAACTTGCAACTTAGATAGATAGCAATGTGAAGTTGTGCACTTTGCAAGGGTTATAACGCTTGGTCAATTTGTTGCAGAGTTATCTCCCCTTGTTCCATAGTTTAATAGTGTAAACTTTGTCCAGAGCATACTATGACAACTACTAGATTATATTTGATAAAGTTTTAAACAATGGTAGAGCTCAATTAGAGGAAGTACAGTTTACAAATACCATAACCCATGTTTGCTTAATGACAGAGTTATTTCCCTTTGTTACTTTTTCTTGTCCAGTGCATAACTTGAAAACTACCGGATGGAATTTCATATACTGCATACAATGGTAGAGCTCAATGAAAGGAAGTGCAGTGTACAAGAACCATAACCCCTTTATGCTTAATAACGGAGTTATTCCCTACTTTATTTATATAGGTTACTGACATGCCAAACACCGAGATGACGGCCACCATTCTAGGACTTGACCTGGGTGATGTGGAATCCCAGTTACTCACAGAACAGGATGGAATCTTCAATGTATCAAACGAAGTGCTAGTTGCAGCCTTTCAGTGTCAGTTGGAAGACATTACAGCCAAACTACCAAAAACACTGAATTTCATAGCCAAGGGACAGTCTGTGGTCACCTTTAATGAGTGAAAAATCATGTTCAAAGTTTATAGTTTAGAGATGTTTACTTTTCATACACTGGAGCATGACAGTCTGTGGTCACCTTTAATGAGTGAAAAATCATGTTCATAGTTTATAGTTTAGAGATGTTTACTTTTCATACACTGGAGCATTCATAGTGTTGCCTGTTATATCATTCCATCACCAAGAATTACCAAACTTGCTAGCTCTTGACCTGGGTGGTGTGGAATCAAGCTTAGTCACAGAACAGGATGGAATCTTCACTAAATCGAACGAGGATCTAGTTATCACCTAGGATTACCAAACTTAGTGTGAGGATGCATATATTGAATGCAGCGTTCCACTTTCATCAGTTTCATGTCCTTCTGACGTTGACCTTTACATTTGATCTTCATTATTTAGAGTAATATTCTTGATGAAAATTCACTTTAAAACACACAAAAATCTATCTTTGTCTGTTAGAGGACATTACCTATCTGTCATTGATGTGACAGATTGATGCATTATTTGATGTGAAAGTGGCGTATTTTACCTATTATAAAAGTCATTTGAATTCAATTTGAGAATTTTATTTCTCATAGTTCCTGCCCACAACTGTCAATCATTATGTGAACCACCAGCCGCGTTTCACAATTTTACTTTAAAGGTACCAGTATGAAACAAGAGCAGCAATGTGCCAATCAACCTCTTGTGTACTTTTTAATTGGCCAATTGTAAAGCACGCAACGGTTCGTAAACTAATTTACAATCTGGGGTGGGAATCATGAGGCATTAAAATCCTCACACTTTATTCATTTTGGTGTAATTAGGGACCCCCACACATCAATGTGGGAGCCCTATAGTAATCACCCTGTTTGTCTGTCCGTCCATTCGTTTTTTGTTTTTCTTCCATAACTTCAGTATTTCTTAACACATTATCCCCTATGCTATATTTAGATTCCGACGTCATTTTTATATTTTTAGCTAACCAAAAATAATCTTGGAAGGCTTGAAGTATCGGTTTATCTCAATGGTTTTAAAGGCATTATGGGATATAGAGCATTTGCTCCTAAGGAGCAAATGCTCTATTTCTCACAATTTCTTCAAACATCAGCCACAATAATTGTGCAATAATGTGTCTCTAGGAGATAATGAGTTAATGGAATTTGATAAAACTTCATACAATAGTAAAGCTCAATGGGAAGAAATGCAGTGTACAAGAATCATAGCTCTAATTTACCTAATTATGGAGTTATTGACCTTTGTTACTTTGTCTTGTCCGGAACATAACTTGAAAACTACTGTATGGAATTTCATAAAACATCATACAATGGTAAAGTTCAATGCTAGGAAGTGCAGTAATTTGCTTAATTACAGAGTTATTGCCCTTTGTTACTTTTTCTTGTCCAGAGCAAAACTTGGAAACTACTGGATGGAATTTCATAATACTTCATACAATGTTAAAACTCAATGAGATGAAGTGCAGTGTACAAGAACCATAACGCTTAATTTGCTAATTATGGAGCTATTGTCCTTTGGTACTTTTACTTGTCTGGAGCATAACTTGAAAACTACTGGATGGAATTTCATATTTACTTCATACAATGGTAGAGCTCACTTGGTCAGAGTTCTAGTTCAATTACATATTGTAGGAAAAAATCTACCTCTTTTACTAAAAATGATTTCATCTATAACGTTTTTGGTCATTACTTTTACCAGACGATATAGGTTTTTTTTCGTGTTTGAAAGATTGAATATTCATCAGCAGAATTACTTTTAAATCTTTGTCAGTGCATATCTCCTATACTATATGGCCTACGATCACCAAACTTGGCTTGTGGTTGCATTTTTGGATTGTGAAGTGTCATGTATCACTATCATTCTGACCTTGACCTTCACATTCTACCTTGATTTTCACACACCAATTGAGTGGAGGCGTCCATGTACCATATATGCATGTCTACTAGTAGTTAAGTTTTAAATATACTTTAGTTAAATACAAGGAGTACAGGAATACTCGCATTTTATTATACCAGGCTTTAAAAATTGAATTTGCTTTTGCCAAATTCCAGCTACAGCTGTCTGCATTCTTTTTACATGCTCTTGGTGACACCTTCCCTAATTGACCACTACCTATCTAAGACAGGTAGTTGTATTAAAGAGTTGTTTTGCTGAATACACTCAACAAAACTCCTAATCGGTCACCTAGGTAATCTTCTAATATTCCCTTCCCTGTACAATAAGCTTAATTACAAATTAGATTTATGAAAAGACCATTATCTCGTACACATGCTGTGAAAACTTGGTTCACGTACTACGCTTCATCAAAAAGATACAGTGTCTCAAATGACAACACTATCAATAATAAAAGTCACAAAATCTAACATAGCGTATAAAGGAAGAAAAATAACAAGAGATGTTTGTCAAACATTATGCCCCCTGAGCGCCAAGTTGCCAGAAATATTTGGACAATTGAATGAAATATGCATGGACTGAAATGACAGCTGATTTGTCATTGGATGCATATGAGGCAGGTCATCTACTGGTCATACCTAATCTTCATGTCAAGTTTGATGACCATAGGTCCGGGAATTGTTGAGTTATCACTCGGACAAGCTTTGGTCTTCCAACAGACCGACCGACATGTGCAAAGCAATTATATAACCCCTCTGCTTCGAAGGGGGGCATAATTAAACTAGATGTTCACTGAAAACTGATACTTCAACTCATGCATTTAGTGACATATAAATTTCTACTGTCTACTATATAAGAAAATAAAATATGGACAATCAGAAAACCTTTTTTCAGCTTACAGTCACACTGACCTTGACCTTTGACCCACTGACCTCAAAATCAATAGGGTTCATCTGCTGGTCATGACGAATAAGCCTACCTAGTATGAGGTCCCTGGGTCAAAGCGTTCTCAAGTTATTGATCGGAAACCGTTTTTCATGTTAAGGTCACACTGACCTTGACCTTTGACCTCAAAATCAATAGGGTTCATCTGCTGGTCATGACCAATACACCTACCAAGTATGAGGTTCCTGGGTCAAAGCGTTCTCAAGTTATTGATCGGAAACCGTTTTTCATGTAAAGGTCACACTGACCTTGACCTTTGACCCACTGACCTCAAAATCAATAGGGTTCATCTGCTGGTCATGACCAATAAGCCTACCTAGTATGAGGTCCCTGGGTCAAAGCGTTCTCAAGTTATTGATCGGAAACCGTTTTTCATGTTAAGGTCACACTGACCTTGACCTTTGACCCACTGACCTCAAAATCAATAGGGTTCATCTGCTGGTCATGACCAATACACCTACCAAGTATGAGGTTCCTGGGTCAAAGCGTTCTCAAGTTATTGATCGGAAACCGTTTTTCATGTAAAGGTCACACTGACCTTGACCTTTGACCCACTGACCTCAAAATCAATAGGGTTCATCTGCTGGTGATGACCAATACACATACCAAGTATGAGGTCCCTCGGTCAAAGCGTTCTCAAGTTATTGATCGGAAACCATTTGGTATTCCGACCGACCGACCGACAGACAGACAGACCGACCGACCGACCGACCGACATGTGCAAAACAATATACCCCACTTTTTTCAAAAGGGGGCATAAAAATACCACCCTTTGTCACTTTAAAATGATATTAAATGACATGTGAGACTGATACACAGTCACCAATGGCTTAATAAGTTAAAAAAAAATGTTCAACTTTAACATTACCTTCTATGTGAAACAGAGACTGTGTCAAAAGATTTTAAAAATACAAAATCAATGAAAAATGTGATTCCCTATGGAATTTGCATTTTAATTTATTTTCCTTGTGACTTTTGGATTAGGAGTAATCACATATGAACTGTGTTTTCTCTGCCGTTTAAGCTTCGATTTAGCTGAAATTTTCTAAGAATATTGCCACGAGATGGGGAAAATAGAATACTGAACTGTATAGTGTTGACACTTTATGCATTTTTCAGGAAAGTTACTTTACTAAGTGACCGATTAGGAGTTTTGCCAAGTTTACATCAGCTGAGACAATTACTAATTTTTCAGACAGGACAGAAATATAGTTTTAAAAAAAATCCAGTTTAAGAAGTGATCGGTTAGAACTTTGACTGAGTGTATGTCATTTCACATATCTTACAAACTATTGATATGTCATTTGCTTATTATGTTGCCTATGATTTCTTTCTATGTTATGACTAAACTTTTACTATACTGTACATATCGTTGTCTGTTTATCTTTGTTTCATTCAACTTAGATATTTTTTCAAGCCAATTTTTTTTTTGCTAACCTTAAATTAATATAACAGGAATACAACTGCTTTCATAGTACATCATTTACCCATTACCCGATATGCTATATTTGGATGATGACATTATGTTCTACACTTGGTTATAAATTTTTGAAATGCTTTGCAAAAGAAAAATTGAATTTCTAACAGTTTTGAAAACCTTTTTAAAAAAGTGAGCATTTGCTCCTTAAGAAGAACATGCTCCATTTTTAACATTTCTCGGATGCATCAAAATGTGTCTTATCAGATAATGGGTTAATAGTGTCGCGGGTTAGTGTTAGTACACATAATTAATGGCAACATATCAAAGCCAAGATCATCCTTCAAAGTCAAAGGTCAAATTTAAGGTTAATCAAGATGTTAATAGGCCATATTGCATACAGGCAGCAAATTGTTTTACAAACAGTGTTTTATGTGAAACACGAGACATACTATTTTACAAAACTGATAATGTACAACATAAACCTTGTACTTGTATTACTTTTACACCATCTTGTATGTACAATCTCATTCTAACCAGTATTTCAAGCAGATTCTATGCCAATCTAGTCATTGTTTTTTTAGCTCCACTGGCCGAAGGCCATGGAGCTTATGTCGTCACAGATTGTCCGTCGTGAGTGCGTGCGTGCGTGCGTAAACTTTTACTTTAAACGACATCTCCTCTGAAACTGATAAGCGGATTTTGACAAAACTTCACAGGAATGTTCCTTTGGTGGTCCTTTACCAAAATTGCTCAAATGGTTCCGGTCCATTGCACAATATGGCCGCCAGAGCTAAAAATAGCAAAATCTTTAAACGACATTTCCTCTGAAACGGTTAGGCAGATTTTGATGAAACTTGACAGTAATGTTCCTTGGGTGGTCCTTTATTAAAATTGCTCAAATGGTTCTGGTCCATTGCACAATATGGCCGCCACAGCTAAAAATAGCAAAATCTTTAAACGACATCTCCTCTGAAACGGATAGGCAGATTTTGATGAAACTTGACAGAATTGTTCCTTGGGTGGTCCTTAACCAAAATTGCTCAAATGGTTCCAGTCCGCTGCACAACATGGCTGCCAGGGCAAAAAAAATAGAAAAACCTTTAAAGAACATCTTCTCAGAAACCGATGATCAGATTTTGATGAAACTTAACAGAAATGTTCATTGGATGGTCCTTTATCAAATTTGCTTCAATGGTTTCGGTCCACTGCACAAGATGGCCCCCAGAGGTAAAAATAGAAAAACCTTTAAACGACTTCTCCTCAGAAACCGATGATCGTATTGCAATGAAACTTGACAGAAATGTTACTTGGGTAGTCCTTAACCAAAATAGCCCAAACAGTTCTGGTCTGCTGCACAACATGGGCACCAGAGCTAAGAATAGAAAAAAAACGTTAAACTACATCTTCTCAGAAACCGATTATCAGATTTTGATAAAACTTTACATAAATGTTCATCGGGATGCCCTTTAACCAAAATTGCCCAAATGGTTCCGGTCCGCTGCACAACATGGCTGCGAGAGTTAAAAATAGAAAAACCTTTAAGGACTTCTCGTCCGCAGTCTTCACGAAAAACATTTAAACCTACTAGCCAGTTGGACTAGCATAATGGCATATTTTACTAGTCCGAATGACAATCTAGTAGTCCGACTATTTTGCCACATTATAAAACTGTATGCTTGAGGTAAATACCTATTTCAATTGAGCAGCTTGCAGTTTGAGTAAACATTTCTTTATTATGATGCTCATGCAGTGATAGGGAGTGACATCCTTCTGTTGGGAATAGTGCTCCTTGTTTTTCAGAACCTATGGGTACTATGTAAAAACAAAAGGCATCTTGCTTGAATAGACTGTAATAATATCAACATGGTTAGAAAAGAAATGCCATGCTTTAATAGCTTTGATTACATTTTACTACTGAATTACCTCCCTTTAATAGAAAAAAAAATAATGTCTTAATTTTTCACGTATAGCATCTTTAAATAATTTTTAAACAATAATAATTTATGAGTAAACATATAAGCATAAAGTTCTCACAAAAAGATCAATTAAAAAACCTTACATTTATACATAGGAAAGTATATATAGACTGAACATTAATTTTCGTTTAAGTGACATTCTGAAAGTTTATGAAACAGCTATTTTTAGTAACTTAAATGGCCGAAAAGTGTAAGTGAAACACCAAGTCGATTCTATCTCGTCAGTTCTTGTTCAGGTTAGATATTTGCTTCATAATCTATTCAGATTAAATGTTAACCGATGATCAGATTTTGATGAAACTTGACAGAAATGTTCCTTGGGTGGTCATTAACCAAAATTTGTTAAATGGTTCCAGTCCACTGCACACCATGGCTGCCAGAGCTAAAAAATAAAAAAACTTTATACGACTTGTCGTCGAAACCGATGCCCTTTTTTCGATAAAACTTGACAGAAATGTTTGTTTGGTGCTCCTTTACTCAAATTGCCCAAATCATTTCGGTCCACTGCACAACATGGCAGCCAGAGCTATTAAAGTAAAAAAAAAATCAAATAACTTCTCCTCAAAAATTGATGATTGTATTTCTATGAAACTTGACGAAAATGTTCGTTAGGTGGTCTTTGCTTGAACCTTTTGGCCAGTGGAGCACAGGCACTGATGTGCCTCTTGTTTCTTCATCTCATATCTTCAAAGGCTTAGAAAAAATAACCCCTTCACTCCCAGGCCAAGTGTGCACATGAAAACTATTATATTTACTTCCAACTTAAAACACTTCCCCAACCTTTGGTTATAAAATCTATGGATTGAATTTCAAACAGTTTGGATCTAGATGAAACTTTAGTTACTAAGTGTCTTGTACAGGCTCAAGCCATATTCATAAAGCTCCTAAGGAAAATCTTAAACTTAAGTGAACATTTCCATTGCAGATTTCTCACTTTTTTACCCATAATACTTCAATGAAACTTTGCATTCATATGCAAAACTATGTTTTTCATAAGCATGAAAAGTTTCTTTGACGTTTGCTTAAAAATAAATTGGAAATCCGCATCTGAAATGTTCACTTAAGTTTAAGATTTTCCTTAGGAGCTTTATGAATACGGCCCCTGAGCTACTGTGTGCCATTTAGGCCAGTAAACAGGTTAAATATTCACTATTTTGTTACCTCTGATTTTTTACCAAATCATACTTAATGTGCAATGTATCTATTTTCTTGAGAAAAATAAAAGAAAAGTCCACAATTTTTTTTTTGTCACTATAACCACTTCATCAACATCAAGGTCACACTGATTTCAACTGTTTTATGCAAGACTTGTAACTGCAAGTGATTTTACATCCGACAATTGTATACAGCTGTTTGTCTCCCTCCAAGTGTGATCTTGACCTTATAGGTAGGGACCTGGATCTTGTATATGTCACATCATCTTCATGTGCTGAACAACTGTGTATAGTTCTTTCAAACCATGACAATATTACATGTCTCATGTCTGCTAAAAATCTAGAACCTTTCGTCAAATATTTACAAAACTTTTGTTTACTCATATAAGCTTCATTTAGCAATGCATCTGCAAGAAACTTCTCTTGGCAACTCTCAGGACCTTCAGTCCTTTGATTATAATGTTGCATTCTAAACTCTTTTTCAACAACCACTTTTGATATTCCCTTTGCACTCATCTCAGTGGAATTATTGCATTTGAATGCATACATTTTCGATCGAAGCCCACACACTTCAGAGATACATTTTTTATTTGTCTCACTCTTCATCTTTCCCATTACCTTTTTGTTTTTATTGCTATATAAAAATGATCTTTAGGGAAATCTGAAGTGTCAAACGTAAGAATATATATTTTAATGTTGAAACTTGAATAAGCGAAGTATAAAGACTTACCGCTTGAGCTGCGCTCATCGGTGGCGGTGGTGGTGTCTGTAACAAGTGTTTAATATATTAGTACAACGAGTATAAACGCGATCATATGTATAACGTAAGAATATATATTTTAATGTTGAAACTTGAATAAGCGAAGTATAAAGACTTACCGCTTGAGCTGTGCTCATCGGTGGCGGTGGTGGTGTCTGCAACAAGTGTTTAATATATTAGTACAACGAGTATAAACGCGATCATATGTATAACGTAAGAATATATATTTTAATGTTGAAACTTGAATAAGCGAAGTATAAAGACTTACCGCTTGAGCTGCGCTCATCGGTGGCGATGGTGGTGTCTGTAACAAGTGTTTAATATATTAGTACAACGAGTATAAACGCGATCATATGTATAACGTAAGAATATATATTTTAATGTTGAAACTTGAATAAGCGAAGTATAAAGACTTACCGCTTGAGCTGTGCTCATCGGTGGCGATGGTGGTGTCTGTAACAAGTGTTTAATATATTAGTACAACGAGTATAAACGCGATCATATGTATAACGTAAGAATATATATTTTAATGTTGAAACTTGAATAAGCGAAGTATAAAGACTTACCGCTTGAGCTGTGCTCATCGGTGGCGATGGTGGTGTCTGTAACAAGTGTTTAATATATTAGTACAACGAGTATAAACGCGGTCATATGTATAACGTAAGAATATATATATTAATGTTGAAACGTGAAGTATAAAGACTTACCCTCTCGTGGAGAAGCTTGTGGATCCGCTCCACCTCCTCCCTCATTTCCCAGAATTTCAAATATTCTTCGTAGCTAAACGAAACTTTTTTTTCCTTTGTAATGTCGTGTATATGAATAAATGTTTCACCCAAAAATGGGGTCATGCAAAGTAAATTCTTCGTTCCAATCCTAGAATTTGCTTTGGCCACTTCGGCTTCTTTTTATGGTGAATCTCATGTTGTTTTTTTGTTTGTTTTTTTTGAAAGTTAAAAAAGCACGGTGAAAACAACATGTTACACTCTCTATTTATAGCGTCCTCAATCTAGGTGGTTTAGAGAGGGGTTCTCTCACACCAGCAACTAACTTGTTGATTGGTTAATAGAATATCATATAATTGTATAGTCGTCCAATTCTTGTTGATGATTGGTAAACTTAAAAAAATAAAACATCTGCTCAAATGCTTTATTTTTATTGGGCGTGACTCGTTTTCAAAATCATCTTGAGCCTTTAATTTCGGTCTTTGATTTTTTAAGCATCAAGTCATTTTATATCCCATACACCTGCTCCTGAACACCAAATATCGCTTTATAACATAACTACACAACAACAAAAACAAACGTTTTTAAAGTGCATTAAAAAGATGCACTTTAAAGGAATAAAACGATATTCGCATAACAAAAATATACGAAATGATATGACATTTATTGGCATTGATACGCTGAGCCGGGTTTTATGTATGTTTTTTTTTTCTTTTCTGTTATTTTTCTTTGAGGTAAATAAATGCATGCGCAAGTTCGCGCGCAAGTTCCCGCAATATGCAAAAAATGTCGGTGTTGGTTCTTTGTTTGCTTTGGTCAAGCGTCTTAGGAAATCATTATAATGACAAAGATGTGTGTTCTGGGGTTTTAGCCTAATGTGCGAAGGTAAAGGTGTTGGACAGTATACGTTCAGCAATAGAGATGCTGGAAGAGTTGTGTTGACGACAGGGTTTGAAGCGGGGTCCGTGATCGATGTTGTAAACATGTCAAGTCTGTCAACGATCCAATCTAAAGGAGCAATTCTAGCATGTGAAGATATAGTGGGGAATAGGGCATTGACAATCATCCAGCCGGACGGGGAGTCACTTACATGTCCTGTAAGTATCAATGAACAGCGAGTGTTTTTATATATGTAATATCATAACTAATGCCCTCAATAAAAAGTATCGCTATAAATGCTAATAGTCACTTTTAACATGCTTGAATGCAGTCACCTATGACAATCCAGACATTTTCAATGCTCTCACTGGTTGAATCAATACTGTTTGATTTTTACTATGCAAACTTCCTCTCATAGTGTAATATATACACCATAAATATCAAATGTTCAAAAACATTGAAGTTGATAAAACATAAAGAAACAAGAATCCACTTATTTATTTTTAGCCCGGTGATGAACTATCAACTCATGCTTCTACAACCCACACCACTCGACCCCCAAGAATGGATAATGATGTGGAAGAAATACCGATTTCAGGTGTTAATTATTATTCATTTTGCTCTTTTTCGGCTTTTCATAAATCACTGAAGGCCTGAAATCAATTCATGTTAGCATTCAGCTATCATCAAAATTACTATAAGCTGCTTTTAAGTCTGAATGGAAATCTAAAAAGGTCAACATATCACAACCATTTTTCAATATTTGTTGTTGTTTTTTCAATACTTATTTTTTTAGATGATATAACAGCTCTACCTGTGTCGATCTTAACATATGCCACTACAACCTACAGCACTCCACCCTTGACAACATATCATGAGGAAATATCTATTTCAGGTATCTATGAATTTTCATTTGTTTTATCCAACCTTTGTTTTAGCTTTTCATGTATCCTCCATTAGATGTAAGATAATGGTTTGAATCAATAAAAGTAGATCTATTTCAAAGATGTCTTGATAAGAATCATTTATTTTATGGCATTATATGAGATAACTTTTATTATATAAAGAATATCATCATTTTTTTTATTCATAGCACGTTACCCCATCCTCTCCATCATCCTCCCCATCATGACTGCATTGCTGTTTGTATTACTTGCGTTTGTTTGTGTGTGTATGTGTAGAGGGAGGTGCCAAAGGCGAAACGGAGGGAGTATTGAGTTGAGAGAGGTTGTGATTTCAGAGCCTTTAAGATCTATTTCAGAGGATAGCTCAATTGTTGAATATTCTAGGGCTAAATGCGAATAACTCTGAAAACAATTCAATGATCCTGAAGGTTCATTCCATGTATCATCGTTTATTGTGTTTTAGATATGATTGTTTTCATCAAAACAACTATCATCATCCTTGTGTTTTATTCTTTCACTGACATTCTTATAGAAATAATTTTACTTTTACATGATAAGATTATGAGAAAGTTTGCAAATCTCGAACAACCTGCTAGGAGATATCCATTGAGAGATCGAAGACAACCTGAACGTTTGGCATATAATTAGATTTTTTTTTTCATTTTCTTTCACATAGTTTAATGTTCTTTCCAAAGTGGCTAACTAGTTTAAAAGCATTTTTGCTGTTATAACTTTAGTGTTTACATTTAAAATTGTTTTACAACAAAAACAAACAAAACCTCATCCTCATTATAAGTTTTGATATGAAACGTTTTAAAATGTGAACCTTGTTTTTATTGTAATCAAATAGCTGTATACTGTGATTGTTGTTACTTATAAGTCATGAGTAATGGTTCAGAATTTTTCTAAAAGCTAGTCATGTAATTTTCATAATTGAAACATATTAACAGAAAAGCATTTGAAAAATAGACTCAATTTACATTTTTGCTGTTATAACTTAAGTGTTTACATTTTAAATTGTTTTACAACAAAAACAAACAAAACCTCATCCTCATGATAAGTTTTGATGCAAAACATTTTATTTTTTTTCCCATCATAACTTTTTTTCATCATATGTATTTGTTGTTACTTATTGTTGTAAATAGTATTATGCTCAAATAGCTGTACACTGTGATTTATGTTGTTGTTTTATGTGAACCTCATTTTCTAAAGTTATATCATTTTTATGCCCCCACAAAGTGGCGGCATATAGGGTTGCCCTTGTCCGTACGTACGTACGTACATACGTACGTACGTACGTACGTACGTACGTACGTCCCGAAGATTGTTTCCGATCTAATTCTTGAAAACCGTTTGTCCAATCCTCACCAAACTTTAAACACATGTTTGTGACCATAATATCTTGATCAAGTTCGATAGTCATGGAAATCGCTTTAGTCATTTAGGAGTTACGGCCCTTTTTTGCCAAAAATACTTCAAAAATATATGTTTCCAATCTAATTCTTGAAAAGTATGTGTCCAATCCTCACCAAACTTTACATACATGATTGTGACCATAATATCTTGATCAAGTTCGATAGCCATGGAAATCGCTTTTGTCATTTAGGAGTTACGGCCCTTTATTTGCAAAAAAAGACTTGAAAAATACGTCCCGAAGATTGTTTCCGATCTAATTCTTGAAAACTGTTTGTCCAATCCTCACCAAACTTTAAACACATGTTTGTGACCATAATATCTTGATCAAGTTTGATAGTCATGGTAATCGCTTTAGTCATTTAGGAGTTACGGCCCTTTTTTGCCAAAAATACTTCAAAAATCATTATGGCTTATTTTGTTTTGGTATAATTTGTGTAATATTTACATTTTTTAAGTGTTTGTACTTAAAATTGTCTTCGTGAAAATCATGATAAACTTATTATACCCCCACAAATGAAGTTTGAGGGGGTATATAGGAGTGAGCTTGTCGGTCGGTCGGTCAGTCGGTCTGTCGGTTTTCATGGTTTCCGGACGATAACTCATGAAAGGCTGGACAGATTTGAAAAATTTTTGGTACACAGGTTTAACATCAGAAGATACAGGTCAAGTTCGATATTGGGGCTGGTGGGGCCAAGGTCAAGGTCGCTGTTTCTAAAAATAGAAAAACGGTTTCCGGATGATAACTTATGAAAGACTTGACAGATTTGAAAATTTTTTGGTACACAGGTGTAACATCAGAAGATACAGGTCAAGTTCGATATTGGGGCTGGTGGGGCCAAGGTCAAGGTCACTGTTACTAAAAATAGAAAAACGGATTCCGGACAATAACTCATGAAAGGCTAGACGGATTTGAACAATTTTTATGCCCCCACAAAGTGGCGGCATATAGGGTTGCCCTTGTCCGTACGTATGTCTGTCTGTCTGTCTGTACGTACGTACGTACGTACGTACGTCCCGAAGATTGTTTCCGATCTAATTCTTGAAAACCGTTTGTCCAATCCTCACCAAACTTTAAACACATGTTTGTGACCATAATATCTTGATCAAGTTCGATAGTCATGGAAATCGCTTTAGTCATTTAGGAGTTACGGCCCTTTTTTGCCAAAAATACTTCAAAAATATATGTTTCCAATCTAATTCTTGAAAAGTATGTGTCCAATCCTCACCAAACTTTACATACATGATTGTGACCATAATATCTTGATCAAGTTCGATAGCCATGGAAATCGCTTTTGTCATTTAGGAGTTACGGCCCTTTATTTGCAAAAAAAGACTTGAAAAATACGTCCCGAAGATTGTTTCCGATCTAATTCTTGAAAACTGTTTGTCCAATCCTCACCAAACTTTTAACACATGTTTGTGACCATAATATCTTGATCAAGTTCGATAGCCATGGAAATCGCTTTAATCATTTAGGAGTTAGGGCCCTCAGATCATCCTGAATAATCATTATGGCTTATTTTCTGTGACAAAAAATCGAAGTGGGGGCATCCGTGTCCTATGGACACATTTCTAGTTTAAGTATTAAAACATTATTTATTTTTGTTTGTTTTTTAATGTTTTGGTTTTATTGTTACTCATTCTAATCATTCCTCATTAACAGTTTTTAACAAAACTATTTCAATAACATATACATTCATTCTATGATTCTCAAAGAGCTGTATACTGATTTGTATTGGTTATCTTCCAAACATATTCATTGATACTTGAAAGCCATACTCTGTTATGTATTTGTTGTTACTTATTGTTGTAAATAGTATTATGCTCAAATAGCTGTACACTGTGATTTATATTGTTGTTTCATGGGCAGACTGTGCAACTTTTAATGATAGTTATTGTTTACAAAACAAGTCTTGTAATTTTGTAACTGAAAAAGTATTTTGAAAAGCATTAGAAAATCATTACTTTCTAATTTCATGCCTATTTTTACATCTGTTATTTTTTTCGTCAGGTTTTATTGTGACAGTACTCTCAAAGAAATGTTTTAACATACCATTCCAAAAAGCTTAAGAAGCATTAAGAATGATTACATTTTAATACCATTGTGTTTTTTCTACATCTGCTCACATTTGTATTTAGACATAAAAGCATTTTAAACTTTGTTGGCTCCTAGTGATTAAAAAGGTTATTGATGGTTTTAATAATACGAATTGTAATGTTTAGTCCAATAAATTTTGTAACTAAAAACGTGTTTTGAAAAGCATTTAAAATAATTACTTTCTAATATCATGCCTATTTTTACATCTGCTATTTTTTTCATCAGGTTTTATTGTAACAGTACTCTCAAAGAAATGTTTTAACATAACTATTCCAAAAAACTTCAGAAGCATTAAGAATTATTACATTTTAATACCATTGTGTTTTTTTCTACATCTGCTCACGTTTGTGTTAAGAAATAAAAGCATTAAAAACTGTTGGCTTCTTGTGATTAAAAAGGTTATTGATTGTTTAATAATACGAATAGTAATGTATAATCCAATTAGTGTCAGTGTGGTAACAAATTATTCTATTGGAAAGGGCTAATGACAAGTTGAGAGGGCTAATGATTATGTTACCACCTGACACTTACGGCTATTTTTAAAAATCATTTCATGTCAAATGGCTGTGAAGCTTCTGAAACCCCCAATAAAACCTTAAAACTATCAGCTACCCGACGAAAGCATTGACTCGATCTTATTGAAAAGAAAACATTCTCTGACATACCCTCTCAAATCCATAATTACTATCGAAAAAGCACACAAATGAAGGACTTCATTCATAGCCAAATTTGCATACAGTAATTAGCACCCACATTGACAACGGTCTCACAACATCTAACGGTATCCCGTCATTATCGGTTTTGAGAAAAACATGTGCCGCCTAAAGAAATATTTTTCCAATATGACCGCGGAACCCCTGGACCCCTATCGCGGCCATCTTCTACTGTTCCTATTTTTAAAATGGCCGCTGACCCCTGTTTTAATACTACTGCGACCACCTTATCTTAAATGCATAATTCCATTGTGAATAAACACTAAGTGTGACCTAAACCTAAGAGGTAAGGACACGAGTCTTGCACGCGACACGTTTTCTAGGTATGTTGAACACATATATCAAGTTATTATAAATTATGTTCACAAAAGAGAAAGCTACAGCCCTGACAAGACCACCTTTACTCTATGTCCTTATATGAAGAAGTGTAACCTTGACCTTACAGGTAGGAAGACAGGTCGTGCAAAGACACTTCGTCTTGGTATGTCAAATACATGTGGCAAGTTATTTTAAAATATGTCCATACAAGAGAAAGAAATTAGCCTGACACACTGACGGACGTCCTTTAGTCCGTCCGTCCGCACACATGAACGGGTATATATTGACAAGGACTCAAGTAAGACTTGGAATTTTGAAGAAAAAAACAGCAGTCTTGGTCATGAATAATCCTTACTCTGGGGCCAGTTTTACAAAATATCTTTGACGATCTATTATATTCCCGGCATAAATGGTAAAGACATATATAATAACCATCCAATCAGGATGCCGAAACCAATTTCTGTGTGAAACCTGCCATGCGTTTAGTTTGGTTCCTCGCTTGCAGTTTATATATACGCTGTGTTGCAACAGGAAAACAAAACAAAAACAGTTGTCTGATGTAAGGTAACGTTAGCCTTAACTGAACGCATTTTCACGGAAATATTGAAGCCAAATCATTAGCTGAATCTCAAATTCCTTTTTTTACAGAAAAAAACAATCATAGGATGATTTTTACTCTTTTTCTTAAAACTATGATTTAGAATTTGTGGATATAAAAATTGTGTTAATAAATTAACTTCTAGAGCAAAGAATGGACTTGAGTAATTGCAGAAAAGTACCACGTTGTACTCATTTTCTTACGTTTGCAGGATAATTTTGTTTCTTTGGAATCTTTACGGTAACAGTTTTTGAAAGCGCATTGTCTCTTAGAACGCCTCGATATATTGGTAAATTAACAATATATCAAGGCGTTCTAAGAGACAATGCGCTTTCAAAAACTGTTAACACTCAAGTATTACATAAATTAAGATACGGTGTGGTAATTTTAGTAAAGATGAGATTGAAATTTGAATAAAGTATGTTTGCGGTATTGGGGCCTGGTTCTGATATAGCTGATGGACATTAAAACAATGTACACAGTTGTCCTAGGATTTCCGTTGTTCTATGTGTCAATTTTTTCTTAATCGAAGGCCCTAACTCCTGTTTTCATGTAATCAATATAATTTTTTCAACATATCAAGTGACATGTAATAAGATTGTTAAATCCAATGATTGAAATAAATTTGAAAAAAAAAATACAAATTATTATTGTGGCGCCATATCATAGGCTTAGAACAAAACAATGTAGGCATTAGTGGTTATATTGATTCATTACTGTGTAATAGGATAAGACAAAATATCCTCGCGCGCCTGTTTCAAATAAAGCAAATATGGATGCCCTAAGTGAACCTTGAAATGTCCACTATGTCATCCACTTTGTATTTCTATAACGTATGTCGAAAAACTATGGAAAAACGCAACGGTTTATAACCTTAGTAATATTTGCTCTAGGGCTGGCTTTGGCGGCTGTACCCCCCCCCCCCCCATAGAGACATACGTGCGGAAGTTTTCATATGCGGCGTAATTCCACTCACACAATCCGCTAGAGGGATTTCTACAAATTCCACAATATTTGCTGTTAACTGTTTTTTTAAACACTAAGTGCTTCGAAAAGTAGTCATTGCCATAATATATATTCGATTAACATAAATTCGCAGTTTAAAGACCAATTCAACAAGCGATAGTTTGTTCTTATTCATTTCAAAATCGAGCTGATATGAATTGAACTAATAAACCGCTAATGCTATAAAAGTAAAACGAACATATTTGAAAAGGACAAGATTAGGAGACCTTTAAACCCTTTATTAATATTAATTAGGATATAAAAATAATCAGTTTGAAACACTAAATAAATTGAAAATGAATGCCATTTGTGGGACTGGCGTCTGATAAAATTGAGTATATGATGATTGGATTTTCAATTCTTGCGACAAATTTGTGGAAGTATGTGTTTGAAATATTCAGCTTGACACAAATAATGAGACAAAAAGATTATTTAACGTGTGCAAAGCTGCTAAATCGATAGCGTGTGGGACAATACACAAAACAAGACATTGATACGTTGTATAAACGGGTAATTTGAACAGCTTACATGAATCAAATTTACCCCTTAAAAACCCAACATATATTTCTCACAAATGGTTCTGTTGACAGATACAATGACTTGATCTATAATTTGTCTAGTGAAAGTGAAAAAGAAATTTGAAAGATTGGGATATTGTGTGGTGACAGAACTGATGAAGTCAAATCAGAAATTGTCTAAAGAGTTCAAAGAAAACTGTCCAGAACAATGGGTCTTCCACAATCTTTGAAGATCTCTATTGGAACAAGAGTAGAATTATCCACAAATGAAGATGTTGATGACGGATTAGGTCAAGTCATGGCTGTAAGATCAAAAATTGCCAGAAAAGGAGTAATTGTATTGGTCAAGTTTGATAGAGAAAACATTGGCTTAAACAACAGAAATGAAATTAAGCATCTATATATGCTAAAAACTCCAAGAACTTGGACACCAATTCAAGAAATAAAGAGGCAATTCCCTGTTGGAAGATACAAGTGCGCCGCAACCAGATATCACTTAGGCCTGCTGCAGCCAAAACAGTTCACAGATGCCAAGGTGATACAATTGAGGCTGCTGTTGTGAATTTATCTGGTCGTTCAAATTACCATTGTCATTATGTGTC
The DNA here is from genome assembly GCF_026914265.1 of Mya arenaria. Taxonomy (NCBI): domain Eukaryota; kingdom Metazoa; phylum Mollusca; class Bivalvia; order Myida; family Myidae; genus Mya; species Mya arenaria. Next base: position 59,514,769 of record NC_069127.1, read on the forward strand.
ATTGAGCGGAGTCAAATCTCTGAATGAGCTTTACATACATACATGAAATGAATCAAAAATATTTGTCGCATTTTGGGTAAAAAAAATGAAATAAAACGGTTGGAAACAACAAGGTCTTTAAACCACACACTTACATTCCCTGTTAATGTCAGTCTAGAACACTTCAAGGTATTGTTTACAATGTTATATCTCTTTATGCCCAAAATCAACATTTTTTGTGGAAACAAGATAATGCTCAGAAGATACAAATTTAGACTTTGCTTTTCCAGGATATAATCTATATGGATGTGATTTTGATTCATCAAACAGTAGAAAATCTTCGTATGCAATTGTTATTAGTACTAAGTTACAATTAAACTTTACTGTTTGTCTAACAGAAAGGCGGATCATACCAACGTATGGAGTTATAGAAGGTATTGCTGCCTATAAGATTTCAACATTGTTGTTGAAAAGTGTGGTAAAATGCCATTCAGAAGAATTTGAAGATTTTTATGTGAAATAAATAAACCGTAAAAGGGTAAAATCAGACGAGCGTTTTTTTGTTTAAAAACTACAGATTGTGTTCAAAAGACATTATACTGAAGTTAATATTATTTACGTAAAATATCAATATCTGTACTAAATATAACTCTTTCTCACTGAGCAATATAATGGTGTAGTAATTAAGAAAAAGAAATATCAGAAAGCATTTAAACTGCACGTATACTCGTTTTTTTTTCATTCTTTAAATAAAATAACAATCAATGATGTGTTGATAATAAGTTGACAACCTCAGTATTCAGCTGATATAAGGAGTGTGATAGCCTTTAGTATTCAATGTATTTGAAATTTTAGCATTCCGTTTTTATAGCAATAGAGTCTCAAAAAAGTCCAAATAGATCAATAAACTTAAAAAGGAGAAAGAGATGTTGATGAAATTAGGTATTTTTCAGACTCTGACCTTGAAATGATTATTACATGTACTTAGAAGTGGTCAATGTTGTAGATATACTTTTATACAATTTTAGGGAAGTAATATCCATGTGTAAAATAATTTAATCATCCTTATCTAAGTATGAAATTCGCCATGTTAAAACATAGCATTTTTACTGAATTGAAATTGATCTTGGCCTTTTTGGACGCCATACATTTCTCGGGCCATACCAAGCGTTGGAAATTTAGGCCATCACTTCCATTTACCTCAGACTTTGCCGATCATTTTGATAAATAATAAATAAAACAAAATCAACCTCAAAAAGTGAACAGGTTTTGGGTCCATTAGCATACAAATCAGTTCTAGGTGGGAATGGTGGCAAAAAGCTTATTATATAGATAAATTATTTGATTTTTATAGGGTTTCTTTTAACAAGTAAATTCACCTTAAATAATATACTTACTGAGGTTATATAAAGAGGAAAGTTGCTTGTTTCATTTATGCGTTGTTTGATTGCCGGTGTGGTAATTATACCGATAAAACACCTCATATCATTAAAGTAAATCAAACTCATGTTATTACATGTGTTCGTTTCATTTTATTGTTTAACAACCATACCCATTAAATTATAAAGGTGGTTTGGGTGATCCACTTAAAGGGATTGTACTCCGTATGATAAAACAGCGGAAAAAAATTGTCGAAAACTGACATAAACTTGGTATCGATGTGTACAATGAATTGGAACTTATCTGAAGTACCACATAGTTTACAATTTAATTATTTTTCGCAGATTTTACGTATTTTTTCCATTAAAAAATATTACTAGGTATAGTAGAATTCATTCCTATCACGTGATATGATCATGTTAGGTATATAGCTTAAATATTCCAACTAATTGGAGTAAGCCTTCGTAGCACGGTGGATACAGCATTGGACTGCAATTTTGGCGACACCGGTTCGAACCCGCTCTCCGACTCGATTTTTTTTTTACATTTTGGTATGTTTGTTTTTTTACAATTATGATATCAAAGCGTAAAACATTTTATTAAATAATTGTCCTGAGATTTATTACAGAAAAAATATTTTTGGTGCCAATCTGGTGTACATTCCCTTTAAGGCAATGGTTAATGAAAACATCAAATTGCGTATTTGCATTTTTTCATGAATTTCTGAGGTTATCAAAGGATTTAGTTTTTTTTATATTTTGCAAGACCATATCACAGTCCAACATTTTGTTTGCATAACTAGACACACTGAATGTAAATATATACAATATAAAAAGTATACCTGTCTGACACCTTTTTCTACTTTCTACCATCTTGTGTCCCAAACTACAATGACATAAGACTCTTTTAAATCGATTTAAAGAAACATTACTCAGAAATCATTAAACTACTTTTAAAATAATCTTTATCAAATAAGTTGAAAAAAGTATTTACATTTTTATCGAACTCGTTAATATCCATTCCTTCAGGGACTTTTTTAAGATTTTAAGCAGTTACAAGAACACATGCCAAAACGGCGAGAACAGTTTTCTTGCAGCTCATCTTTGAATTTCCAGCAGAGATGTTTTCAACGTGAATAACAAATAAAATATGTTTGTATAATGCAATGCATATTGCACATTTATAACATATCTGATTGCACATATACAACAGATGTTTCAAACGTGATTTCAACTTATGCAATTATGACAGTACCATCCATCATCACTATTCATACAAAATGCTCAGATTCCATGAGAATATTAAAACACGTGATATATTGTTCATATAATTAATCATTGGTCGCACTTGACACTTCGGTTTAGGATAATCTGTGTTCTATAGTTGCATGCTCTACAAGAGGTATCTCTAGAAAAATAAGAATAGAATAGGAGCTTTATGGCAATTAAGAATGAGATAGTAGGAGTTGTTTTGTAACAAGAAGTAGGGAAATAACGAATTGTGTACAGCAGTGTAAGATCATTTTTACACCAAATTTCTAATTTAGGAAACACCTTTACTATCTGGTATAATTTTCATCAAAATTGTGACGAAACTATGCTTAAAACGGCAGTTTCAACTTGTTGAACAGTTTATAGCCATCTGGCAATCTCAGGTCGGCAATGTTTCAATTCGATAATACGCTCCGCATACATGGACAATACAACTCATAAGTTGGACAATTTAAACGAACAAATATACAAACAGTTTTATAAATCATTTTGCACAAAGAGTATGAACAATAAGAGGTTTTAACAAGAAGAAGGAACTAAAAGGAGGCATTTTCATCAACTTAAAACAGTAGGAAAAGTAAGGTAGCTGGAAGGCATGTTGTTGGGGTCTTATATTGACCGAACATTGTATACAATACAGTCGAAGCCCGTTGGCTCGAACTCCAGGGACCGGTGAAAATAACCTCGAGCCTCGAAAAATTCGAGACAAGCGGGGATTATTAGCTTCAGTTGATAGAAATCGGTCCTTTATATCCACGTCGAACCTAAGAGGAATTAGGGAATAACAATTGATAATGAAAATAACAGTCTCGTTCTGATTGAGTCTGTTCAATGATATAAATAGAATTTACAATACTGACGATGTCCAAGCAAAGACTAACTAATGAAACCTTTCCAAACAAAGTAGCATCCTACATTTAAATGGTAACTCATGCCCAGTATCAACACGCATGGTAATATAAACCAAAGTTGGTAAGCATAGTTATAATAATATGAGTATGATAAGTATGTGGCAAGTTACTTGAAATAGAGGATTTAGCTACATACATAATTGAGTACTTTATGAATGTTGATATTTCTTCTGAAGTAGGAACATAGAGGTACATCGACGATCTTTAAAAGTTTGCTAACAATGTCCATGTTCACGTTATCCATATAGTTTTGTAGAAGTAATCTCTATAAAGAAAAACTGGCATTATATAACGTGTAAACTCTCATTCTCTCACAACTTGGACAAGCTCTTTAGTTATACAGAGAGTCGCATTCCAAGAGGTATAATCGTATGCTATAGTAAAAGTTTTTACTTAAGTTTTCTATAATGGTTTGATAGGCAATACTTTATATGTAAGTGGTTAATTTGTAATTGAGTATAGGTTGTACTTACAAAAGAGACTGCACTGCAAACTCACCCTTGCACCGGCTATTTTAGACGTGCATCACTACCAACTCCTCTAAGCAGCGCCTGTTCAGACGTTCAACGCTGTATCCACCCCACCACCCGCTATTCAGACGTTCAACACTGTCAACTCTCCGTAGCACCGGCTATTCAGACGTGCAACAATATCAACTATCTGTAGCACCGGCTATTCAGACGTGCAACACTGTAAAAAACATACCAACGCCTTTTAAGACGTGCATCACTGACAACTCCCCTAGCACCGGCTATTCAGACGTGCAACAATATCAGCTCCACTTGCACCGGTTATTCGGACGTGTATCACTGTTAACTCCGCCAACACCCGCTACTAATATTCAGACGTGCAGCAAAGTCAACCTCCCCTAAAAGCGGCAATTCAGGCGTTCAGCACTGCCAACTCCTCCTAGCACTGGCTTTTTAGAAGTTCAAAACTGCCAACACCCCCTAGCACTGGCTTTTCAGAAGTTCAAAACTGCCAACACCCCCTAGCACTGGCTTTTCAGAAGTTCAAAACTGCCAACTCCCCCTAGCACTGGCTTTTCAGAAGTTCAAAACTGCCAACTCCCTCTAGCACAGGTTATTCAGAAGTTCAACACTGCCAACTCCCCTTAGCACAGGCTATTCATGCATGCACCACTGTAAACGTCTCCTAGCAACGGCTATTCAGACGTTCAACACTGCCAACTTCTCCAAGCGCAGGATATTCAGACGAGCATCACTGTCTACTCCCCCTGGCACCGGCTATCCAGACGTTCATCACTGTAAACTGCTCCTAGCAACGGCTTTTTCGATGTTCAAAACTGCCCATTCCCCTTCGCACCGGCATTTCAGACGTTCAACATTGCCAACTTCTACAAGCGCAGGCTATTCAGACGTGCATCACTGTCAACTCCCCCTAGTGTCGGCTTTCCAGACGTTCATCACTGTCAATTTCTTGCACCGGTTATTCCGACGTTCAAAACTGCCAATTCCCCTTAGCACCGGCATTTCAGACGTGCATCACTGTAAACTCTACCTAGTACCGGCTATTCAGGCGTTCAACACCATACACTCCCCCCTAGCACTGGCTATTCAGACGTTCAACACTACCAACTTCTCCTAGCAAATGATATTCAGACGTTCATCACTGTAAACTCTCCCTATCACCGCCTGATCCGATGTTTTCACGGATTAGTCTCTAGCAACGGCTATTCAGGCGTTCAACACTGCCAACTCCTCTCATTTCAGGCTATTCAGACCGTGCAACTCCCTTGCACCGGATATTCAGATGCATTCTTAGGAAACTTACTTCCAGTATGCATATATCAGATTTCGCACTATATTTTTAATTATAAAGGGTCTGACACTCGTTATATTTTAAAACAAAACTTTACTAACTTTAAGAGTTCAGGAAAATGAAGGCGAGCCTTTTGGGCGAGCTGATTATTAATTTTCCTGAACGAAATTAATATATGTTTTATATTAAATGACAACGAGTGCCGAATTCGCTTTAAAACAAGCATTTTACGGACGTGACGTATGAGATAAATTGTCATAACTTCTGTATCGTTGTAAAGTAAATGGCAATACCATAAGCCTGTTTTCGTTTTATAATTCGTGACCAATTACAAAAGATATCATATAAAACGTAATCTATACCTTCTGCTGAAAATATGCGTCTGCGACGTTTGCTCCCTAATAGATAAAACCACAATAAAAACTACAGAGACAAGCCAAACATAAACAAGGACATTGTTCAGAGGAAAATGCTTTACCGAATTTATACGAAAGATACACGTCTTACAAAAAGAAACCTAAACAACAGACATGAATTGTCTTCCGTAATATATTAAAGTATCAAACTTTCGTTGCCGAAAACCAGATACGCTTTTGGAAATACCTAAACGAAGTTTATCGCTGGAGTTTTTAAACGTGTTTTTTTATAGTTATCCAAAAGCACTTTTTTCAAAGTACGACAACATTGTATTAGCGGTTATAACATGGAACTGCCGAGGCAACCTCACATAACATCAACATACAATACATGGCCAAGTTTTCATGCGATCGCTAAGGTTTTCATGCGGAGGCTATTAAGAGAAAAAGCAGCATTGTGATTTTAGTCATGTCGCATTTGAACATGACCAATATGCCATTACGCTTTTAATACGTTAACTATGCAAATTATTGAGCAACATATTATATCAAGTCAGACTTCAGCACATCCCGGATATAATTAATACATTCTGATGACACTCTCTGTTCCGATACAATAAAAGGAATCCAATATATTATTCTAGATTTTCTAGAACTTGTAACACAATTGTTATTTGATTGATGAAGATCTAAATGATACACACAACAGACATATCAGATTACCTTGAAATTAGCGTTTCACGTGCATTACCTAATCAGCAACAGAAATTAGGTCAATTTTAGAGCTATCGCTAATAAAAGATGTAGTTTGTGTTTATTTGCTCATCATATAATCATTACATTATAAATGTAAATGGTTTGTAAGTTTTATTTGTAAGTGACACCAGGAGATGTCCTCATTCTTTGGGACTTCTTTAAGGCATCAAAAGGACCGAATATATTTCAGATGACATTGACCATTGTTTTAGGAATGTGTACAACTGATATGTGTCATTTCCCTCTAACTATAGTTCTAAATATACAATATGCATGTTGATTTGAGGCATTTGTCAAGAATAACTGTACTTGAAACTGTGTAACAAGTATTGAAATTTATATACTGATCAGAGTCTGCTGATACAATATTTACAAACAATCAAAGGCATTCGTCCAAATCACCATTAACGTTTACCGGCTGCTGTCTTATTTTTAACATAATGTTTAAAAATGTATTCTAAATTAAAGTACAATTCAACCATGATTTGATTTCTCTTAGAACATTTGTATCTCGAATTAATGGTAAAATTTGGGATCATTTTGATGTCTGACGTAGAAAATATCCTTGTTTGCGGTTGGGGCTAATCATGAAACCATTGATAAGTGATAATGGTATAAAAGAAATATATAGAGTATTAAAATGGAAAATAAAATATGATATAATGTTCAATAGATCGAATATACTGGATTTTTTTAAAATACAGCAATATGAAATATGGTTCAACATTTCTGGTCAAAGTTAAAAATATTCCTTGACAAGAACAATATTCAAACCGAATTAACCTTCAAAAATATATATTTTGTAATCATAAAGAAAAAAAAACTCCCGAGATTGATGCTTATCAATTTATTTTCCTAGTTTCCAAATTTTATATTCATGAATAACTTTTGAAAGCTTTGTCAAGTATCGCAATCAAAGAAAACAAATAGAGGTGTATGGCAGAATCTACGGGCAACAACCAGCTACATGACCTAAAATGAAACCAAATCAAAATACAATATATATTAAGATTTACTTTAAAGGCAACCTTACATGTTGTGTTTTCTTACATCTCTACTAATCTACATAATTTGTACCGAGTACCGTGTTTGTTTTTAGCACAAACATAAAATACCTAGTACCTGTAGTATTTCGATCGAGTGTAACAAATGTACATTTGTCATTTTTATATTATAAAAGTCTGTACACTTATAAAAGGAGGAATGATTAGGAGTCAATATTTGAGCTTTAAGTTGATCACATCAGTGATATATCATTATTCGAAGTAATGTTATAGGACGTTTGAAATACCATAAATAACGTCTGATGACACCCACTATTTCAATACAATATTTCACATAAGCTAAAATATGCTATACAATTTGTTTGAATTCAAATGCAATCATTTATTGCATGTAGGCCTCCAGCCCATATACAAATATGCATACAATCAATTATAAACAACGAGAGCGTTGACACATACGGCAAATATGAGATGTATCAGACAAAATGACTAATTTTGCATTTGAGCAGTACCACGGAACACTTGCTAGCTGCTATTCACATAGCTAGGTTTGTCTAACTTTATCAGCATGAAACAAGTACATGGACAATTTCTTAACAATTGTTTAATTTTCAGATACAATTAGCAATATAAACTTATATAACGATATATAACATTCTTTTATCACATGCTTACCCTTGTTTTCAGTGTAATATACCCATTACAAATAATTTTATCTTACACATGTGTAAGATAACATATCAGACATTTCTTTTAGCTAGACAAATCACACGCGACCTATATATCCCTTCGCATTGTTTGTAAACAAAACGCCAACAAATACTTACCTCAATAATGAAGCTGTAGGACTTCCGGGCGACAAATGGCTAACGAATCATAGTGCCAGAAAGCATCTTGTTCGAAAACCTTCTGATAACAATGTTCCACCAACCAGATAATGGAGATTACTAGCCACAGAAATATCCAGTCCGTCAACAAATACAGCTACATTAGTGATAAATAACACGAGAACATTTCAAACATCTCCATCTTAACAGGCAATATGCAATCAATGCCATAAAATGTGCTTGCCAGTTTAATCAGCTGTGGGTTACCAAAACACAAATTCGAATTCAACAGCACAGGCTTCTCATTACACATCCCATGACGGCTAGAACAGCTTGTTCTCTGGAAACATTCTTGGTGGAACTTTTTCAACACCAACATCCATGCAGTGCAGAGTAAGGCTTCGTCGTAATCATCGCCATGTTGTGAAAATTCATGTACACTAAGAAAACGCTTCAATGTCACCGTAGAAAGCAACAGCGAATTACTTTTAAATCCGTGCACTCAGTAAAACTTGACAGACCGATGTAGGTCACATAAACCGCGTAAATGCATGTACTCTCAGTGTGACGTTATCAAATTGTGTACTTATTGTTGTTGTAATTTGTTAAAATTGTTCGTTATTCATGTTGTTGGATATTTAACTACACATTTTTATATGTGTGACTTGTTCAGCGCTTTATCAGAATTAAAACCTGATAACTGCTAGCTGTTTTTGTTATTTCCATTCGGAACTTCTGTGAAATCATTAATGTTCGTGGGCATGAAATTTCGTGGTTTGCCGAAAAAAAAATTCGTGGGTACTTGAATTCGTGGATTTTCATTTTTGAAAAAAAATAAAAATCGAAGATGCGATCGTTCTAGATCGTCTGCATAATATCAACGCGCTGGCCCGTGATTTCCGTCTTCTACGTCACTCGGTTTATGACACTCGCTAATGTGGTACGACATGCCAATTAGTGCATATACCCATGTCACTTATCGATTTAATTGGGAATAAAGGTAATAAAAGAAGATGTACCCTGATCATAAATACAGATAGGGGAAGCCATTGAATGCCAATTAAGAATTTTGCAAACTGTGAAAACACCGAAAAGGTGCGTATATTGTCACGTTCGGTGCTTAGTAACCTTCAATATACTAGTAATCGATTAATTATTTTATTAAATAAAAAAATCGAGTATGGACACTCATCACGCACATCTTGTAAACTTGGAGATTTTCATTAACAGCACACGTTTAAACACGTGCTTATAACTGTCATTTGCTGCATAAAACACATTTAATTGATTTGGTTGATTATTTGTTAATGGCAGTTATAATATATTAACATAATAATGATCGTAAGTTATACAGTGAGACAGGTTTTAACACTGTATACTGCGACCTCTGTAAAGAATATACTAGAGTATGTACGTAACAAGGCAATTGAAAAAGTGAATAAAGGGTTTATATTTCGTGGGATCTTGAATTCGTGGATCACCCAACCCACGAAAACCACGAACATTAATGCCCCACGAACATTAATGATTTCACAGTATTTATATGGCGCATCGTTGACATTACACTCTGAGTACTTTGGCTGTCAAACAATGGGTTTAGAAACTGGAACTAAATTGTAAAATAAATAATAAAAACAACGATTAAAGCATGTGATTAAAAAGATCTGACACTCGGTGTCATTTTATACAAGATTTTTTATTAAACTCGTCCAAGAAAGTTGTTAATGAACTTGTTTAATAAAATCCTGTATTAAATGACAACTCGTGTCAGATCCTATACATCTTCATTTTCTACAATTTTGACATGAATAAAACTCTTCATTTTGGTACTATTTTTATATTGAATGTTAACTCAATTCACTACAAAAAAATACATAGGACATATTAAAGGCCCATTAGGACCATTTTTGGTGTAAACAAATATACAAATGTTCCGATATATTTGCAAAACATATCACGGTGATACGATTCCATTTTGATTTTATTACTAAAACGATAAAATAGAGAATAAAAAAACTAAGCAAAATGTAAATTATCCGCAGGCAGAAGGATTCGACAACATGTCAAAGGCATAAAAGCTGTTGTGCTCGTATGCTGTTGTGCTCGTTTGCTGTTGTGCTCGTATGATATTGTGATCATTTAAAAATAAAAACCAAATTACAGCTAATATATCGTATGATATGTACATTTTATCACCAATCGCCACCTTCATATTTTAAGTATCGATATTCAATGGATGGCTGGTTTAGGTATATATGGAAAATAAGCCTTACCATTCTGAATGAAACAACAAATGTATAGGTTAAGCTTAAAACTAATATATTGCATGAACTTAACACCAAGAAACAAATGTGTAGCCAAGCGGTGCTCGAGCGTTATCCCATGGACAAAATCGCTTAACAAAGCACTGACTGCTTGCGACTTATAGCTTATATTCAATTCGAGTGGCACGGATCGTTTTATAGGTGTGAGTAAAGATTGGAGCACTTACTCGTCAAATTCATTTAAGCACTCTAAATGATCGATTACATTTTGCGATGCAGTATATTGGGCCCAAATCAATTGTATTGTTTGTTCAGCATACACAAGTGTTCCATCAAGACCTTAATAAAGTCCAAAATCAACTTACAACTAAAGAACAAACGACATTTGATTGTTTTCAAGTGTTCAATTGTGTTTGGTCTTTTTGCAAACTTTCATTTCAATACGTTTTAATTGCATGCTGAAGATAATCAAGACATTATATGTTGTATTTAATTTTGCCTCTCAGTGGCATACGTACACCAATGTTGGTGTTCGTGTGCAAAACTAGGGTAGTCTGTAAGCAGGTCCACTATACATTTTATAAACTTAGTAATGCTGCATTTTGACGTATATTTAGAGAGAAAATTGAAATAACGTGAGAAAAAAATAGGTGTGATTATTGGCTAGTTTGTGTTCTTTCTTTCTATAAAACAATAAGAAAAATTTGGGCAGGCCAAACGTATGCACCTGGTGTGAGTGCCTGAAATAAAAAGGTTCTTAATAAATACATTTGGTCAGAATGGTGTATAAATAGATTCTTAGACCTATTACCTAAGTTTGTCAAATAGTGTATCTCGGACAGATATGATAACCAGCCACTATAGTCATTCGATCCATTGTCTAAACAACTCCAGATTTGGTAAGAATGTGGATTTGAATAATATTTTGAATAAGTTCGTTAACCAGCCATGTTGCTCGAGTCACTCGAGAGTTATCACCCTTATGTTATTTGAATTACCTTTAATCGGTCTATTGCAAAAAAAAACTAACAAACAATAAAACTTAAACTAATCATCACTAAATTTGGTAAGAATATGTATTGGCATACTATCTCGGTCAGTTACGATAACCAGCCATGTTACCTCCGTCACTCGAGAGTTATGACCCCCCTCATTTGACAAAAACTGAGTCCTCTCCCTAAATTTGGCTCATGTTAAACCACTTATCACCAAACATGTTGTTTTCTTAGTGGGAGGGCTGTAGGAAATGTGTCATCGCAATTTGGTTGAGGCTTCTGTTAAAAGAAATATTGAAGGCGATGGAGTTAAAAAAAAAAAAAAATTAGTATAACTAAAATATAAGTCCTCCCGAAAATCCCTCCACCCAAATTCACAATCATGGCAGATTTATATAGACACTGTATATGGCGTCAGATCGTTGTTAATTCTACAATATTGTTTTTAGATATACCGATTTAAATATATAGTACATTACCTAGTAAATGACACCAAGAGAGAAAAATAAACAAATCGCACCTTGTTCACTCCTTTGTGTGTAAAATTATCCGGTCAGCTTTGTTCTTAAACCTATATACGTATAGGGATAATTTCTATAATTCAAAAACGTGTTATTGAAACCTAAAGTTTGCATATTCTACAGTTTTACCCATCTCAAAGTTTCTAAAAGGCCGGTAACAATGTTGATAACTGCATTGTACACCATTGGAGTAACGCTTCTTCATATATGATGTAATAAGTGGTAAAATGCCTTTCACAGTTTTTTGTTCTATTCCAATTTAATGAAATACTGTTCAGTTAACAAAATAAAAATACGGCATTGACCTGCCTGCCCGCTATCATTTTGCCTGTATTTAGACATTGTCAGAAAGTGTTCGAAACAAAATTCCATGAATGGAGCGTAGATTACACATGAGATAGAAGACACAAAGGTCAAATCATGGTCTTGAAAGACAAGGGGTTTTGTAACTGAAAAGAAAGTGCAATAGCCCAATATACAATGAACATTGATTAACAATTAAATAGGCATGGTACACTGCTCAATAATATTTAACGGGGATAGTTTACGGGATGTATTATAGTTTACCTGCGATGTAACGGGCATCGGGTGTACGTGAATTTTCTTGCTTCGTCTGGTATGTGTCCGATGAATACATTTAAAAACTTTTGTCCGATCAACACCAAATTGGGTCAGAATGTGTATGGGCATTATATCTCGGATAATTTCCGTAATCAGACATATCGCTTCTGTCACGCTTCACCGCAGCCACTCATGAGTTATGCCATTTGAAATGGCAAAACTGTATAACAGTGTCTACTCTCTAAACCTGGCGTCATGTTCAAACAATTATTACCAACCGTGAAGCCCTAAAATTAGGACGGGCGTATTTTGTTAAAGTTGGCACTCCTCTTGTTCATACGGTTACATCATAACAAACAAATAACAACATACTCGTAAGGTGATTTTTCAGCACGTTGAAAACTTGATCTTGTAAATATTACTTTTTTAGAAACGCATGAGTTGGCCTTTTTGGGATAAAAAATAATCTTTTCCCACCAATATATTCTTTCAAATGATGCCAAATAGTATGTGGTCACAAGGCATCACATACTCGTGGTTTGGGTAAGGTAAAACTTTCAAATTGTTTTCGTCACAAAAACTACCGGGCAATAAACAACTGTTATCCAAAAATGTTTAACCTTTGCTAATACTAAGAAACAAGTGATTCGCAAAATTATATTTATAAGAGTATCAGGCAGAAACCTATTGAATGTTGTTTTTTTCTGAAAACCAAGGTCTTGGTAAATAAGATTATTAAGATGGAATAGTACATGCATATGAATATTATCTCACTTTTTAATTATAAGTTTTGTAGTCTTAAAAACTGGCATCGTTCTTCGTTGATGTGTCGATCCAAATTATGGTATCGACTCTATTAACAGTAGATGGTACATTAATATCGCAGACGTCGCATGGAAAGATGCGGGCCCTCATGCAACTTAAATGTTTTGTTTTGTTTGTCATGAAAGCTGTTCACGAATGGCATTTCAATACAAGAGATACTTCGTTAAACAACAGGTGTTGCATATTGATGTTCCTTAAAATAAAATTCAACAAAGACATAGAAATATCATAGGCAAGGTATCAAAATGTCATGCCAACCCTCGTCCATGTTTGTCATCCGTTTAAGGGACATAACTCGATAAATAGTTTCGAAACTGCTTTTAGAATCGTTCCAAAGTTGCTGTTGCTTTAATTAACGTGTGTAAAATACTCCATCAGGATAGAGTTTCGACATTCTGGTTTAAGCCACCGAGTGTTGGATAATCCTATTTATATATATGCAAAAAGCTACAGAAAATTGATCATTAAAATCAAAACCATTGATTTAATTTATCGAGCGTAAAAGTCATATATAATGCATAGCGGCAAATTTCTGCTTAAACCTTGACAAATAGCTATTGGTCACTTGATTTATACGTTTCGCAAAGAACCAATAAATCTGAATACTTGTAGTACAAATGATGAAAATGTATACGAATGTAAGGTGTGTTGGCAATCAAATTTAAATCGATAAACATTTAAACATACATCTGATGCCTGTCGTTTACTTGACATTTCACATACCACACATGCAACTGAATCATGTCGTCTTCTCGGCTTATCTCATGTCACTAATGCAACCAACGCATATCGTCTTCTTGACATATCACATGCCAAACATGCAACCGGTGCATGTCGTCTTTTTGACATATCACATGCAACACATTCAACTGACTCATGTCGTCTTCTTGACAGATCAGAAGCCACACTGGCAACTGATGCCTGTCGTCTACTTGACATATCCCATACCATACATGCAACTGATGCCTGTCGTCTTCTTCTTGACAGATCAAATTCCACAAATGCAAATAATGTCTGTCTTCTATTTGACATATCAAATGCCACACATGCAACTGATGCCTGTCGTCTACTTAACAGATCAAATGCCATTCATGAAACTTATACCTGTCGTCTACTTGACAGATCAAATGCCACACACGCAACTGATGTCTGTCGTCTACTTGACAGGTCAAATGCCACAAATGCAATTGATGCATGTCGTCTACTTGACATATCTCATGCCATACATGCAACTGATGTCTGTCGTCTTCTTGACACATCACATGGACCACATGTAACTGATGCATATTGTTTTCTTGACATATCACATGCCACACATGCAAGTGACGGTGTCATCCTCTTGACAGATCAAATGCCACACTGGCAACTGATGCCTCTCGTTTACTTGACATATCACATAATATAAATGCAACTGATGCCTGTCTTCTTCTTGACAGATCAAATTCCACAAATGCAACTGATGCCTGTCTTCTACTTGACAGATCAAATGCCACTTAAGCAACTAATGAACTAATGCATGTCGTCAACTTGACAGATCAAATGCGTCACATGCAACTGATGCATGTCGTCTCAATGACTGATCAAATGCCACACACGTAACTGATGTCTGTCGTCTACCTTACATAACTCATGCCACACATGCAACTGATGTCTGTCGTCTTCTTAACATATCACATGCCACACATGCAACAGATGCATATCGACTTCTTGACAGATCAAATGCCATACATTGAACTTACGCCTGAAGTCTACTTGACAGATCAAATGCCACACATGCAACTGATCCCTGTCGTCTACTTGACAGATCAAGTGCTACAAATACAACTGATGCCTGTCGTCTAATTGATATATCACTTGCAACTCATGCAACTGATGTCTCAATAACTGATCAATTGCTTCACACGCAACAGATGTCTGTCGTCTACTTTCTTCTTGACATATCAATGCCACACATGAAACTGATGCATATCGACTTCTTGACAGATCAAATGCCACACATGCAACTGATGCCTGTCGTCTACTTGACAGATCAAATGCCACACATGCAACTGATGCCTGTCGTCTACTTGACAGATCAAGTGCGACACACGCAACTGATGCCTGTCGTCTCAATAACTGATCAAATGTCACACACGCAACTGATTTCTGTCATCTACTTGACATATCACATGCCACACATGCAACTGATGCCTGTCGTCTTCTTAACATATAACATGCCACACATGCAACTGATGCATATCGACTTCTTGACAGATCAAATGCCACACGTCCCACTGATGTCTGTCGTCTACTTGACAGGTCAAATGCCACACATGCAATTGATGCCTGATTTCTACTTGAAATATCACATGCCACACATGCAACTGATGCCTGTCGTCTTCTTAACATATAACATGCCACACATGCAACTGATGCATATCGACTTCTTGACAGATCAAATGCCACACGTCCCACTGATGTCTGTCGTCTACTTGACAGGTCAAATGCCACACATGCAATTGATGCCTGATTTCTACTTGAAATATCTCATGCCACACAAGCAACTGATGTCTGTCGTTTTCATGACATATCACATGCCACTCATCCAACTGATGCATGTAGTCTTCTTCACTTATCACATGCCACACATGTAACTGATGCCTGTCGTCTACTTGACAGATCAAATGCCACACATGCAACTGATGCATATCTTCTTCTTGATATATCACATGCCACACATGCAATTAATGCCTTTCGTCTACTTGGCAGATCAAATGCCATCCATGTTACTGATGCATGTCGTCTACATGACATATCAAATGCCACACATGCTACTGATGTCTGTCTTCTATTCGACAGGTCAATTGCCGAAACATGCAACAGATGATTGTTGTCTATTCGACAGGTCAAATGCCAAAACATGCAACAAATGATTGCCGTCTACTTGACAGATCAAGTGCCACACATGCAACTAATGCATGTCGTTTACTTTACAGATAAAATGCCACACTTGCCACTGAATCATGTCGTCTTCTCGGCATATTACATGCCACTCATGAAACTGATGTATATCGTCTTCTTGACATATCACATGCAACTAATGCATGTCGTCTTCTTGACATATTACATTCCACACATGCAACCGATGCATGTCGTCTTCTTGGCATATCAAATGCAACTGATGTCTGTCTTATACTTGACAGATCAAGTGCAACTCATGCAACTAATGCCTGTCGTCTACTTGACAGATCAAATGCAACACATTCAACTGATGCATGTCGTCTATTTGACAGATCACATGCCACTCATGCAATTAATGTCTGTCTTTTATTTGACATATCAAATGCCACACATGCAATTGATGCCTGTCTTCTACTTGACATATCACATGCCACACATGCAACTGATATCTGTCTTCTACTTGACATATCACACGCCACACATGCAACTGACGCCTGCCGTCTTTTTGACAGATCAAATGCCACACAGGCAGCTGATGCATGTCTTCTACTTGGCAGATCGATTGCCACACATGCAACTGATCCCTGTCTTCTACTTGACAGATCAAATACAACTCATGCAACAAATGTCTGTCTTCTATTTGACATATCAAATGCCACACATGCAACTGATGCCTGTCGTCTACTTGACAGATCAAATGCCACTCATGCAACTAATATCTGTAGTCTTCTTGACAGATCAATTGCCACACATGCAACTGATATCTGTCGTCGTCTTGACATATCACATGCCACACATGCAACTGATGCCTGTCGTTTACTAAACAGATCAAATGCCACACATGAAACTAATGCATGTTCTCTTCTTGACATATCAAATGCCACACATGAAACTGATGCATGTCGTATACTCGGCATATCAAATGCCACTTAGGCTACTTATGTCTATCTTCTACTTGATATATCACATGCCACTCATGCAAATGATGCCTGTCGTCTATTTGACAGATCGAATATCACACATGTAACTGATGTATATCGTCTACTTGGCATATCAAATGACACTCATGCAACTGATGTCTGTTTTCTATTTGACATATCAAATGTCACACATGCAATTGATGCATGTCGTCTACTTGACAGATCACATGCCACTCATGCAACTGATGCCAGTCGTTTTCTTGACAGAACAAATGCCACTGATGAAACTAATGCCTGTCGTATACTTGATAGGTCAAATGCCACACATGCAACTGATGTCTGTCGTCCTCTTGACTTATCACATGCTACTCATGCAACTGATGTCTGTTTTCTATTTGTTAGATCAAATGCCACACACACAACTAATGTATGTCTTCAATTTGATAAGATCAAACGCCACACATGCAACTAATGTCAGTTTTCTACTTGACAGATCAAATGCCACACGTGCAACTGATGCATGTCGTCTACTTGCCATATCAAATGTTACACATGCAACTGATGCCTGTCGTCTACTTGACAGATCAAATGACACACATGCAACTAATGCCTGTCGTCTACTTGACAGATCAAATGCAACACATGCAAGTGATGTCTGTCGTCTACTTGACATATCAAATGCCACACATGCAACTGATGCATGTCGTCTACATGACAGATCACATACCACTCATGCAATTAATGTCTGTCTTTTATTTGACATATCAAATGCCACTCATGCAACTGATGCCTGTCTTCTACTTGACAGATCAAGTGCCACACATGCAACTGATGCCTGTCGTCCACTTGACAGATCAAATGCCACACATGCAACTGATGCCTGTCGTCTACTTAACAGATCAAATGCCACACATGCAACTAATGCCTGTCTTCTACTTGTTAGATCAAACGCTGCCCATGCAACTTAAGTTTGTCATCGTCTTGACAGATCAATGAACGTCCATGTAACTGATGTCTGCCCGCTTCATGATAGATCACATTCCGTCTATGACTGATTCCTTTCTGTTTTTGACCGATCACATGCCACCACTGCAGCATTTGTCTATCCTTCCACTTACGTCTGCTGCAAGTAAAACTGGTGTATTATATCGCAACCGGCTAAACATACATTGTATTTTAGTGTAAGAATTAAATGCATATATCAACCTCGTCAAAATCGGTTTTGCATTTGCAAGTTCGGTAACCGGTCTCAAGTCCATAGTTCACTTGTTTTGCTTTTGATTTATCTTATGCCATTATACATTGTTATATTTAGCCAAGCATTATATAGAAGACAATCCAACGTTGTATTCTTATTTTCAATTTATTTGAGAATATGTTATAATAACAAAACGAGTAGACTCTTGCCATAAATTTTAATCTATTTGAAATATTTTGTTTAAATTGCACTTTTTTATTTTAATTATAGTATCGGTTTTAAACAGTTGACCTAGAAATAAATTGATTTGATAATTTAAATATATTGAAAACAACTTAACATTATTCATATAATAATGATAGTATACATTAATTTCACAAATCCATAGCCAAAATCAATGATATATGTACCATGTGCTACATATTTGATTTTCTAATCTCCCATCTCCTGAATAAAATTACCGGTGAAACATTTGGTTAGTAATTGGATATTGATCAAATTATTGCATGTCTGTAATTACATGTCATGCATTATGAGTTAAATGCTAGACAATTTGACCATTAAACTGTCCTTCATGTAACTTAAACTGTTAAAATTTTACCTAACAAGTCTTTGTGATTAGGTCTGTTTTAACAGTCAACCAGGGAAGTAACTCAATAATATTTTAACAGTAGTTTTATACATCAATTTTCACAAATCCATAGCCAAAATCAATGGTATATGTATCATGTGCTACGGATTTGATTTTCTCATCTCCAATCTCCTGAATAAAATTACGGTGAAACATTTGGTTAGTAATTGGATATTGATCAAATTAATGCATACCTATGGTAACATGTAATACATTATGAATTAAATGTTAGATTATTTGCCCATTATACTGCCCTTCATGTAACTAATACTGTCAAAATTTATCTAACAAGTCTTGGCGCATAGGGTCTGTTTTAACAGTCAACTAGGGGAGTTACTCAGTAATAATTGAAAAATAATTTCAAGTGCCAACTTAACTGCACATTGGCCTATTATATTATTTTAAGTAATGTTAAACATTATTAATTTCAATTAAATTTATGTCATGCTACAAAGCACTAAAAGACGTATCGGTTATTTTTTCTCTGTCCTGGATTGCCGGTCTTGGGCAAATTGTTTTCACTATTGACCGACCATCCATTCAATTATTGCCAGTTGCTTATCTTTTCTTTACTGACTGTTTAGGATAATATATGAGGATATACCAATGTTTTATCTATCTGTCTGAAGTGGTATTCAATAGTCGACTTCTTATGATAAAATGATATTATGGTCATACATCATAGACTTCATTCACTCTAATCCGATTAGCTACATCGTTCTTACATCCAATTAGGGTCAATATGGAATAACTGCCATGTAGTTAATAAACCTTTTGACCAATGAAAACACTTTAAAATGGCAATGACTGAAACCTGTCAAAACGTGTGTTTGTGTTTACATCTCAAAAATGAATTGTCAAAACTTATCTAGTAAAGCCCTGGCCTTTTTAATTTTTTGCACATTATTTGCATACTTGGAAGCCTATATTAATATAATGCCATTTTCTGTTAAGTATATGCGTCAAGTTCTGAATTCAATGATTGAAAATATAAGACACCTGAAAAAAAATACAGAGAAACTACAAAATGAGAAGTAACTAACCTTCTAAATACCATCTTATATTAAAGCTAAGAGATTAATGTAAAAAAAAAATATTTTAATCTTTTTCAACTTTTAAATATTAAGAACTTTCAACTGTTTGAAAAATAAATCGAAAATTGCGGAAATTGGAAGTTGTTAAAAATATATCAAACGGTTAAGGTGCACGATGTGTAATAATACAGGTTCAGCTATATTCTATATGAATAGACATTTAAAGATCATGTGAACGATTGCAGAAAGTAGTCATGTGGGGGAAACAAAATGCAGCAATAAGTCGGATTTAATGTTGCCTGAGTGATTAATTTGCTGTAGAAAAGTCAAAAGAAGCAAGGTATAATGTGGCATAAAGCAATACTTCAACAGGTCAGGCAGTCGCACATATGGCATGTGGCAATACATTACCAGTACAGGGCAGTCAGACAGATGGCATGTAGCAATACCTTACCAGGTCAGGGCAGTCACACAAATGGCATGTAACAATATTTTTCCAGAACAAGGCAGTCACACAGATGGCCTGTAGCATTACTTTACTAGGTCAGGAAAGTTACAAAGATGGCCTGAAGCAATACTTGACCAGGTCAGGGCAGTCACACAGATGGCCTGTAGCAATACTCATCCAGGTCAGAGTAGGCACACAGATGCTCTGAAGCAATACTTAGCCAGGTCAGAGCAGTCACACAGATGCCCTGAAGCAATATTTAGCCAGGTCAGAGCAGTCACACAGATGACCTGTAACATTACTTCACCTGGTCAGAGCAGTCATACGAATGGCATCTAGGAATACTTTCCCATGTCAAGGCAGGCATACTGATGGTATTTAGCAATACTTTACCAGGCCAAGGCAGTCTTCGGATGGAATCTAGCAATACGTTACCAGGTCAAGGCAGTCATACAGATGGCATCTAGCAATACTTGACCAGGTTAGGACAGTCATACGGATGGCATCTAGCAATACTTTATCAGGTTAGGACAGGCATACGGATGGCATCTAGCAATACTTTACCAGGTCAGGGCAGTCATACGGATGGCATCTAGCAATACTTTACTAGGTCAAGGCAGTCATACGGATGGCATTTAGTAATACTTTACCACGTCAGGGCAATCATACGGGTGGCATCTAGTTATACTTCAATTGCTTATATGTTTATCTGATACCAACTAGTTTAATATATATATAATATTTTCACCTCAACTTTCATTCATTAAATGGACTGCCTTTCGACATTATTTATGATTTATCATGTAATTGTTACTATTGTGTCAGCGGGCTTGAAGAATTTTAACATTATAGAAAGTGTTAATCTATGAAATGTTAAATGAATTGTTGTCATTAGTGTTTCAATTTTACATTTTGAAATTATTTGAAGTGATAAAAAATGCCATGTTATTGTGACTTAATTTGATGAACAGTTTCCGGTTACGGTCGGGTCGTTCTTTTTACAGAAAGGGTGAGAAAGAATGGGTGAGAAAGAATTACTGTTATTACTGTATGGTTATCTTAAATGAGACGAAGTATTTATTTAACAATTATTGAATCAATTAATGAACTATTGGCGTAAATATAAGTAATGAAATACGGGATTGATATCATTATCGGGGATATGAAGGCAGTTGGGATGGTGTAAGTACGCGTGGAGTCCTTTGGTTTAACCAGCCCAACTGCGTTCATACCCCGATAATGACAACACTCCCGCAATTCATTCATTAAATAAATACATTTAATATATCAACCCTCCCCATGTCTTCATTTATAACCTTTTTACCCCTTAATGACCATGCATGTGTGGTGAATTTAATTATATGATCATAATATTATTAAAAAAAGAAATGGCATTTATTCTAAACATAGATGCCATTTTCTTTTGATTCGACAGATTTATCACTTAACTCTTATAATCATTTTTGTTAAAACCTCTATAACCATGGCTTCGATAAAGTAGTCAAGGCCAAAATGGAGCCGATTTCCATGCAGGGACAACCCCTTGCACTTTTCTGCGGCCATCTTTGTAAAACATTCAATAACACAATTTGGAGGCGGATCTAGCCAACTTAGTTCGACAACCGAATTCTCCATTTAACACTATACGGGCTGTCGTACCCGGCACACAAAATCTTAAACCAAAACGCTCACGTTTTGATATAATGTGACGCGAACCAATCCATGGTATATCTTCCAATGTTACATCGCAAGAAATTGATCACTGACCGATTATATAAATTTACAAATCTCATAAAAACATCTACGTTTTTTACCCTTGGTACTCATTCTACAATAAAAACAATGGTTTTTGTCTCACAAATGTATTGAATATCAAGACATATATAATGGTACCTGAATTCAGTATATATTTTTTTGTTATCACAATTAACAATAACTCCCGCAAAAACCTGCAAAAATACTAAGCATGACTCAGCGCACTGCTTCTTACTCTCGCCAGGTAGAACTCTACCTGTTCATTTTCTGAACATGATCCATGAACTTGTGAATCCTCAACTAACTCGTTTCCGGAAACTCTGTACACGAAGGCTCACTTCCGGGAGCTTGTCTGAAATACTCAACCGGTCTCCTTCTGACTGAGTTAACCTTTCTTACCTCATGGAGCCATGCTCAATTCAACGAAATTAAAAGCTTGTGGCCATGACCAATAGCATACACGTATGTTGTCAAAAGGTCACTTCCTCTCCTCCGTGAGCAAATCGTTGCAGACATTGGCGATGAGGACATCGTACTCCGTTGCGTCAACTTCCGTCTTTGCTACCATATCGTTGATGCGTCCCAGACGATATCATGTTGAAACTTGATCTATGTATATACAAAATAAGGCGGTCGGTTGGTTTCCGAACGGCTACACTTACATGTTGTTTGTATGTTGATGTTTCATCACAATATCGAAATGAGATGTGAGGGAAATGGCCTTCATGAATAGGACCTTAATAATACGTGCTTTCAAAAATCTTGATGTAAACAATGATTTATACCTATCAAATAGCCACCTTCAATGATATTCTCATTTTTTCTTTAACATGTATGACCATCCAAGATCATTTGAAGATTTCCCACTTTTCTTTGCTATCATCCCGCTGATGCTTCACGATAACTTCCAGTCAATGGTTTGCATAACTTCCTTCATCTTCACTTCAATTTGTTATGAATTAAATTTGACATTTCGGACGACACAATTATCAAGCAATACTGTGATAAATGTTGACTACGCTGTCGAGTACAGAACTGGCGAAAAGCGCATAGAACCAGATAAATATCTGATTAAACATTGACCAATGGCTATTGGTCATCTGAAAATAACATTCCGTATCATGACATCCAAGATAGCTTATAGTAGCTGTCCAGGCGGATTACAAGTCATGATACAGGTCGTCAGAGCGTTCTGTGGTACAATTTCTTTCTTATGTGTTTCTTTTGTTTTTCTCCATCTTATAACGCACTGTCTTTAGCTTAAACTAACGAAAATGTTCTTCCAAAAATGGAATATGTAAATCGCATCAATAATGTAGTGCATTTATTTATTCAATATAAACACAATTCAGCAATTGTATACTGTCAAAATTCTTCTTTTTGATAATCTAGATAATATATGTTTTTGAATAGTACGATTATATTGTAAAAACCTTGAATAAACGTCGAAGTGTAAACGGTTTTACTCAACACATGCTTTGATGCTGAAACGAGTTTGGAAAAAGAAACAAGTGCGATACCGTTTATTTTAAAATATACCAATGCAGTTTATGGTTAATGAGTAAAATACTGAAGTTCGTTCAAAATAGATGATAGATAATCAAAATCGATAATCGCAAGTTGTAGCGCTAATTAATGATTATTCCTTTATATGTGTCAATCTCGCCATCACTAGAACTAACTTTACCTTTTGCATGACAACGACACCGACAACGACGCCAAAGCTTTTGTTACTATAGTTGAAAATTATATAGTTCTGAGATTGTTTATACCTATCTCAGCCCTGGGAGCCTTACATAAAAAATATTCTGATCAATTCATTCCAAGATGATTTTTTAAGCAGAAATGCTGAACTGATAATAATCTCTCCTATGAGCGATATCCTTAAGCCTGGTTTCATAAAACAATTAAGTTGTAAAACTTTAAAAAGAAGAAGAAAAAAACCCAAAACACCTTTGGCCTAACAAAAGTCATCTTCAGCATACAATAAAATAATTACATACATGGTATTTGTTGATTTATTACCAGCTAGAGATGTGACAGTGTTTATATACGTTGGATAACACATAAATTAATAAAGTAGTTTGTTTATTATTGTGACAAGTGCAATTCAAACATAATAAATCATATTTACAAAAGGTTGCTCCCGACCCGATTCTTCTATATGTCACCAAAGCTGAGAATTCTTCGTCTATACAGTACATACATATAATTTGCATTATATACTATCAAATCAAAAGATATATCCAATATAAACAGTTGTAAGTACATGTTAATACTAGATACTGTTATTATAAACATTCTGATATCATTTCTTCAAATGAGGTTTTTAGGAACGGTTTATTTAATATTATTTATTGAACATAACTATTAGGTATGTACTTCATTGTATTGATTGTATGCACACCGTTGGGCGTATTACAAGATTATGCCTATAGATATCCAGGTAGCATATGTTTGCTTAATCAAAAACAGACCTAAAGGCACAGACATGCAGATAAACACAGTATTAAACCATTTAGACTTGAAATGCATTCTGTGATTTCATCCTGGTTAAACTTGATGAATTATTATTTAGGGTATTGTGCATTCTAAAAGCATATTAAAAATAAGTAAATTGTTCAAGGTTTTAGTACATATGAGTAACTGATTTGATGACATTTTGTTTTTATAAATCTTAAAACATATTTACCTTTTGTGTGTTATGTCCCTTTAAATACGTTTGTATTTAAACGATTTAAAATACCGCGGATCACAATTGCTTTTGTATTTTAGCAGAAAGGTATCTTTGCAAACATTCGAAATGGGATTTGAAAATTTTGTGCTTTTGGCGTTTGTCAATATTTTTGTCATGCCGTCTTTGACAACAGCTATGTGCGATACTGGAATGCCGGTTTCAAGCTTGAAGCTTCCACGGGGGATGCATATTGATGCATTAAACGCGCAAGTAAATACTTTTACTGATTTATTTCAGCCGTTTATTTATTTTTCATTTTAAAGATTTGTTGTTATGTTTTGATTAAATAATTCGGTATTGCATTCTTATTGGCGTATATACATATTATTGCGAATAGCGTGAACACTAGAATTAATTTATAAATATGTGATTATGTTTCCTATAGGATTATAGATTATTCACACAGCAAAACAACTTATACATATTCACCTATTGAGTATAAACGTTATAGTGCAGACATTCGGAAATCGTATTTATGTTTCTTGAATTCCATGAACCGTTTTCCATAAAGCATATTATCTAACAAGAAGGCAACAATTGTAATTGTAGAAAAAAAATATTTGCGTTTTTTATACGGAGGCCTTTAACATAGAGGTGAAATGTTTGAATTTTGTTCATCTCATTGGCACAACATACTAACTCGTTCCTTACGATTTAGTTGTCTCTAAGGCGTCACCACAACATACTTAGTCGTGGGAACGAGATAGTAAGTCATGGCAACCATTTGTACTCAAGACTTGCTTTGTTTGTTTACCTACCTGATATTGTTTTTCTGTTTTACTATTTCCACTTACCAGTTATATGTGATACAAGACATTCACAGTGTGGATTTCGGTTGTTCTGCTATTATCAGACTTGCGATAAAGATGCTTAACGCCTTATTCACTTTTAATTAAGATGTTAATTTGCTTTTACTTTGTCCCGCTAACTACCATGAAAATACCGTTCCTACATTATCTTTGTCATTCTCTCTTTCTTAAGCTTTTACTGTCGTTGATTGTATCTGAATTATAGTGTATTTGAATGTTAAGATAAATTTACGTGAACAAGACGTTTAGTATATACGCATTTACCGAAACATGATTGACTGTTTGAATTGACCCATCTGAGTTGGTATTTACATTTCTTTCAGAAGAGACTGACCAAATCACACACCTTGCGCTATCATTGTTTTCATAAAGTTTGACAATTATGTATAATTTCAATTGGATGTCGAAGTTAGCGACATGGAATATATTTGGTTCGAATGAAGTAATAAATGACAGACGTCTTCTGTTTGGTATATTATACAGACCACCAAATTCAATTCATATGTTCATCAATGCATTAACAACTCAATATCTCTGGTGGTTGATACTGTTATAAATATATAGTCATCGCACGTCAGGCATCTTTTGCCGACAATGCAACTTATTACACGATATCTAAATAATAATTTTATATCCGAGTCTCTCGACTTATTCCTACTAGCATCATCAGAAATTAAGGTAGACTGTGGTGTTATGGAACTTTTTTACGATATGTTAGTCCGTTATCATTGTCCTATTCATTGCATCTGACGATTCAATATAAATTTTGAAATGTTCATAAGATGACTATGACGATACACGTGTTTCATCTTCGCGCAAATACTCATTATATAATTGTAGCAACAACTTAACCCCATTTCAGTGAAGTTTTGTTCCAATGGACTCCATTGTTATTTAGAGTGTATAATTCTACCACTCGTTCTGACTTACTATAAGCAAGGAAGTTGGGTTCCGTAACATACCTCAGGCATTTGATCAGGTATCGCATGATGTTTTTCTTTTCAAGCTTTGGGAAAGAGGCATTTCTTGATCTCTAATCTTTTTTCTCAGTAAACGAAAACAGTGCGGTGTCTGGCACTATGTCTGATACAATATATATGCAGGAGTTTCTCAAAGTTCAATTATTGAACCTTAACACTCTTCCGTTTCTACACTCATAGTATTGTTCGTGATAAAATTATTATAACCAATAAAGCTTCTTCCAGTTGACACTTCATTATACATCATTGTCGACGTCCCTGTAATCGGTACCCAGAAACTACTCGATTGCATGGAACAGATCCACATGTGGGCTGAAACGTGTTTTGTTTCATTCAATGAAGAAAAACAAAAACGAATCACTTTTCCCATCTCGAACATAATCACACAATTACCTATAATTTTCTCATCGCAATGTTACGTTTGCAGGTGATTGGAAAATATTTGCATGAGATGTATTATGCGGTGCCCCGTCTACCGAATGGAGAAGCGTTATATTTTCCCGACCTCAGCTATTTCGTTCAATTTGACAACACCAGTGAATCTTTCGTGTACTCATACAACACCAAAGGGGAGTTCCCGTAAGAACCGGGTTTTCCGATTTTGTGATTTAAGTGTTTAAATTGTGTAGTTTGTTTTTATTCAACAATAACAAACAAAAAGCTTGCGTTTTGTACTCGGGCATATACGCACTTTGCGGGTGTCCCCAGATTTGCAAACCTGCGATAAAATGTATCATCCTATGAAGCAAAGTTCCATATATGACTAAGAGTGGCTAAAAACAATTAATAAGCAACTTCATGAATTGATCAGGCCCTTTGTGACATCAATTTAGAGCTTTTTTCTAGAATATAACAAAAGAAACAACATGGATATGCCCAGTAGTGAATATTTAGACGAAAATGTTTTACTTATACACAAGGTTTAAGCATAAACGACAATAAACTAAGTACATAAAACATCCCAAGACACCTCAAACATACCATACATGTATCACCAATTTTTACCACCTAGAAACTGTCAGGGATACTGAATTCATCATATATATACTTTTGAAAAACATAGTTTGGTTCATATGACTCATTTGAAAACTGAGTATGCTCCTAATCCATTTTGAATTCCATAGAAATACATTATTCTGATTATTCCGTTGATTAATTTGCCTCGAATTTCGTAAAAACAATATATTTTTTCTCATTTCAGCTTGAATGGAGAACGGATGGAATGTATCAGACGATCTGACACACTCCCCCAGGAAAGTCCCTACAACAGAGCTGAATTTAGACTATTTAGCGAGAGCGGTAAGATTAAGGGGCTAGATGCACGAAAAAGACGAAAGCATTATTCACTGCTCGTTAAAAAGTAATGCGAATAGAAAGCAATAGTAGCAACAATTTTATTGAAGGCTGTAACGCAATTGCTGTGTCTGTTATTCGACGGAAGGATTTCTTTATGAAGCATGTCCAAAACGTTGAGTTATCTTTGCGTTTTATTGTGTTTTCAGTAATATTTCAAATATACCTTGATTGTGTTTGTGTCGAAATAGTATGGTCACGAGACTAAATTTAAACCGAGATACAATAATACTAGTATTTGATTTGTTAAACTGTAAAATCTAAAACCTCATTGGCATTATGTTTCCAATTATACTGGTAAAAATCAAATTGTAGTCCATTGAAAAGTTGTTTTTAAAATCTATTGCGGAAAACTGCCGCGAAATAAGCGGCGCATTCATCAAAAACAGTATTGACCTACTCCTTTTATAGGTGATGGCGTGCAAATAATCTGGAGCTCTTGCCCAAGCCAGTATGTTTGGGTACTACGCTGCTACGCCCCAAACAACGCCCACTGCGACGTCTTAAGTGCTAACATTGGACTACTTGTACATTCCATCCCAGACGACCTACCCTGGCCTCTGGTGCTCAACGATCTTAAGGATACGCAGGTGGAGATGGGCAACAATGCCTTTAAGTGGTTTTATACCTTTGGAGAGACATGTAAGTTTGTTTCTCTGTTTATGATGCTTTAGAACCGAAGCATATACTCGCTTACGTCGTAAGTCTGAGTTTGAGACTCAGATTCAGAAAATCGAATTCTTAAATTTCAATCTTATATTTATTATAGTTGAACAATAAAATCAACATAACGAAAACGTATTTTGGCATAAAAAAGACGGATCTTTCTACGTGTGATCCAACATTTTTGTGTGGTGTCGAGCCATTTTTAAAAGGTGCTTTAGACGGCATCATAATCCAGTTATTCTTATACATGCTTATACATCTTTTACAACTTGCAAGGCTCAATGGGGTCTTCCGAGCCAAATCAGTAAAAAAGATGAACGTCTTGTTAATAAACCTAAACAAGTAGCAGTAATAGCTAATGACTACAGCCACTCAATGGCGGGTAAGCGATGATGCGTTCGGTGATGACAATTGGTTTGTTAACAATACAGGCCAGAAATATTTTGAATTCGACGAGCGACAAACCAAACACGACACAAAATTAATCTAAGATATCTCATATCTGTTAAGTCAAGAATATCGGCTTATATGTCTTAGCTATAAAAAATTATTTGTCAATATCTACAATTATTACCACGGGAAACAGCCATTGGTTTATATGTACCTTTGGGTCCGTTTCACAGTGCTACTCAAACCGTTCAGGCCAATACAAAACCAGGTAAAATCTGGTTCAAACAACAGCCTGCTGGATAGAATCACTGAACTTCTTCAAGAAACGCATGGCAATTTCTGCTTGATTATACGATTAAAAGCGCCAAACGAATCACAGCGCAGGAAGTCATGTTGTCGAGAAATTGTCCGAAAATAACTTCCTTGTCAACCATATCATGCAAACGACCCGGCACCGGATAGTCATTTCTCTGACCAACAACAGTCACATCAGTGATAATCAGCACTTAATCATATCCAGTATCCTCACAAACACCAAGACTCACTTGCTATGAGCATTGTTGTATCAGGCAAATCAGCTTGCCATGACGAAAACACTGTAAACTCCGCTAAAAAATGTGAAATCTTTTCATGGGTGCAGGTATAAACCTTTTACATTAGAGGTCATTTTTGAAGACGAGTGACGAAATGTATCTGAAAAAAAAATGTACTCGAATTTATTTAAAACTATTGTGTTTACCTGTTCTAATAATAATTTTTAATCGTGACTCATGCTAGTTATATAAGACTAAATAAATGCTGCTCATTTTCAAGGTGATATAAGTAAGTGTATGAATTATATATCAAGTACATTAACGCACCATGACTGATATGACATAGTGTTCTTCGGTGACGTCATCAACTCGCGAGATAACAGAACTTGTTATAAAATCTGAGCTACACCGGCGATTTAAGGAATATGATTTAATGAATACTAAAATCGTTGTCATTAAATATCGTCCAGCACAAGTAACGCTCAGTTTTTCACGTTTTCCAGAACTGCTTATTTATTGCTGAAGTTATTTTTTGTATTCATTATTCAATATCAACCAGCGTCAGATCCTCTTTGTATAAACATTAGGGGCGTTAATTGATAAATACACAATGTAAGAGATTTCCTTTCAAATGCGTCTGAATAGCTGCTGCTAGGGGGATTTGACATTTATGCACGTCTGAATAGCTGGTGCAAGGATGATTTGACATTGATGCACGTCTGAATAGCTGATGCAATGGGGATTTGACATTGATGCACGTCTGAATAGCTGATGCAAGGATGATTTGACATTGATGCACGTCTGAATAGCTGATGCAATGGGGATTTCACATTGATGCACGCCTGAATAGCTGCTGCAAGGGGGATTTGACATTAATGCACGTCTGAATAGCTGATGCAAGGATGATTTGACATTGATGCACGTCTGAATAGCTGCTGCAATGGGGATTTGACATTGATGCACGTCTGAATAGCTGCTGCAATGGGGATTTGACATTGATGCACGTCTGAATAGCTGATGCAATGGGGATTTGACATTGATGCACGTCTGAATAGCTGCTGCAATGGGGATTTGACATTGATGCACGTCTGAATAGCTGCTGCTAGGGGGATTTGACATTGATGCACGTCTGAATAGCCGATGCAAGGATGATTTGACGTTGATGCATGTCTGAATTACAGGTGCTAGGGGGAGTTGACAGTTTTTCATGTCTGAACAGCCGTTGTTTTGTTGTTGTTGTTGTTATGTTTGTTTGTTTGCTAATTTATTTTTATTGATTTTTATTTTTTGGGGGAGGGGGGGGGGGGGTGATGACAGTTCTGCACATATGAATGACCGGTGCTAGGGGGAGTTTCCAGTGTTTTACCTCTAAATAGCCCTTGTGGACAGTTTTGCACGTTTGAATGTGTTTTAGCAATATTGATGCATTTTGAAAATCAAATCTTAAATGGTAACTGATTTTGTTTTATTTTTTTGAATGGGAAATGCTCCTGTTCTCAATAGAACTTGATGAAATGTTGTGTTGTTATTTTAACAATCATATCTTGATCATGTTTGTGATTGTTTCAGCTCGGTGCATTGAGTGTTGAGACTGGAGAATCTACACGAGCAGATCTGTTATGCAGTGTGTCTCAACAAGACTAAACTAAGAACTAACAATCAAACAGTTGTGACCTGTTTAATCCTGTCCCATGCCTCCTATTATTTGATGATTCATGTTATCTATTAAAGTGTTATTTCAACCATATAAACAACACAACGGAAATCAGTTTATGCATGTTATTAAAATTCACCCCGATCTTGGTTTCCCTGGGGTTGTATTCATTATTTATGTGTATTATCTGGGTGTTTTGATTTGCCTGTAAAATTAAATTGCCAATAAAATTATGGAATAGCTCAGGCATGAATAAGATAAAACGGCCCCATGTCAAACTGGATTTCGGGTAAGAGTGTTTTAATGCTATAGGTAACTGCCCCTAACCGGATATGTTGTGGGGTCGGTCCGCATTAGGGACACTCATTCATGGCCTTTCAAAAAATACCACTAGCACTTATTTATATCCATGAAACGGACTGGATAGTGATTATATAAGCTATCAGCTTTCGTGACCATAAAACAATACGTATAAACTAAACTGGTAATTATGACTAGCGCTTAGTACTATTTCATATTTATGTGTTAACCTCTCATGCAGTAACCTAAATGTTCAGCCTATAAGGGGTGTAAATACTTAGCTTAAAACAAGGTAGATAAAATGACAAAATAAGCATATTCCCATATGTGATGTTGCTACAGATTTAAACAATGTGTGGGAACGATTAAGAATGAAACGAGCCCCAGGAAGCTCCAGAGGTTTATGCTGCAGGGAAACAAAACAATACCTTTGGCGTTCTCTTCCTAACGACATAAAAGACAGCACTGTTTTCCTTCTTCGATTAAGAACTGTCTTCATGTGAGGCAATCAATGAAATTGAATGAGGATGTTTGGTGACAGAACCGAGCAATGACGAGTAACACTTTGAACCAATATGTTCCAAAGTACTGTATATGATTATCAAGTTAAGTGCCATATGGGGTAATAATAAAGGCCTTAAAGCTACTACGATCGTATAAGTGGAAGCTATATCACAGTTTATATATATACACACTGTTGAACGACGTCTTGACATAAAATTATATTTTTTCTTAGCTTTAACGCGTGTTCTTATAGTTAGCATTGTGTTATTATTTGATTGATGATTATGTAAATACAACGTGTGAAAACGTTCACACTGTAATTGTATGAAACATCTCATTTTGGATATTTTATTGCACATCTACTATTTCTTATAAACACATTTATTTAGGCAAACATCGAAATTCACAGGCACAACATTTTTTATGCTTTTACAACAAAATATCAAAGTATACCACATATTGTACATTTCGTAAATAACGTTCATAAACAGCTGCGGGTTGCGTCTTTCATATTATTCATCAAAACATAACATACCGCAGCTTATTCGTCTCAGATCAATATATTTCACAAGGATTTGGATGACAATACTGATATCATGCGCCGGTCTGTCTTTGCTACGATTCGAGTTTGTCATTGTACTGCAACTTTTAGAAACATTCGAGCATAGGAATATTTCGGTTACCTTATCGACAAAGTAAACTATTGATAAAAATATGGAAATGACTTTTTAAGAAAGAAATGGGTAACACATGTAAAAGTGTACTTAATTAAAAAAACAATAACATGTAATCGATTTACTTCCATTAATTAGTAATATCGTTTATCAAAACGAGTTAATCTATAGTAAGCTGTAATAATTAGTATATAGCACTGACTTAAGTTTGTGTCCGTCGTATTATGGCAAAGAAAAAGTGAAGCGAGTGGGTAAAATAGAATGAAAAACACATTATCAGTTATTTCTTAAAAAGTGATGAATAAATTCCAAACTTAATACCGCCCTAGCAACTGATGTCTGTCGTCTTCTTTGCGGGTCACATGCCGCCCTTGTAACCAATGCCTGTCGTCTTTTTTACAGACTGAAACTCGGCTTATGTAACTGATGTATGACGCCATCATGACGGATCACATGACGCCCATGCAACTGATATATGTCGTCTACTTGACATATCACTTGCCGTCCATGCAATTGATCTATGTCGTGCTCTTGACACATCACATGCCAGCCATGCAACTCATGTCTGTCGTCTTCTTAACTGATCAAATGCCACTCATGCAACTGATTCTGTCGTTTCCTTGATAAATCATATGCTGCCCATGCAACTGATGTATGACGTCTTCTTGCAAATCAAACGCCCCGTGCGTAGGCAAATAATGTATGTTGTCTCCCTGACGGATTCCATGCCGCCCATGCTACTTATGTCGTCTGCCTGACGAATTAAATGCAGCCATGGTTAATTTTATCTCTCGTCTTCTTGACATATCACATGACGTTCATGCAACTCATGCATGTCGTCTGCTTGAAGAATTAAACGCACCCCCCCGCAACTGATGTCTATCGTCTTTGTAGCCAGATCAAACGCCGACTACAACAATTGACTTCCCTTATCTTGACAGCTCATATGGCACCAATGCAGCATATGTCTATCCTTCCGAACATGCCACTTATGTCTGCTGCAAGTACAACTGATGTGTTTTCTCTTCTGAATAAATTGCGGCTTGTTATACGATTAATGTTTCCCACTTGACACACGTTGCGTTTTAGTGTATGTTATTTAATGTTTATTACCGGTTGAAATAACGACCTTGTCAACCTTTATGTATTGATTTTTATTTAATGATATCAGCGACTTATTATATTAATGCACGTTAATTTGCGGTAATATTAATATAAAATGATTTCCTGTATTAATCTAGTAAAAGACAAATATTTTTGGGCTGTAAAGTTCGGTAACCGGTCACATGTCAATAGTTCGTTTGTGGGTAAAAGTATTTATTTTGATTAATCTGATTTTATTGTACATTTTTATATCTAGCCATACATTGTATAGAAGAAAATGTAACTAAATTATTATTTTCAGTTTATTTAAGAATATGCTATCAAATAACAAAACGAGTAGACTCTTGTCATACAACTTTTATTTATTGGAAACATTTTGTTTTAATTGCATTGTTTAATTTTAATTTTATAATCTTTCTTAAAGATGCACTCTTACTCCCAAATAAGATTTACCACAATTAATATTTTTGTTTTAATATTCTAAAAAGGATGAATAAATGTAGAAAACAATGGTTCTTATGAAGGACAAAACACGGTATTTCTACCTTATGACACTAAAGAAGGCAACATTAACTCTCTTAGCATTCATCAATCAATTAATACTTTTGCGCTTTCTGCTATTAAATACACGTTTACAATCTTGTTATCAGAAGTTAAAAGTTTCCATAACTGCATTATTCAGTAAGAAGTTTAGTCAAAAATGAGTGTATGCTAAACATGTGAATGCCATTTTAAAAAGTTGTCCTAGAAATGAAATGATTTAGTGATTTAAATGAAGTAATAAACCTCAACATTATTCATATTATATACATTAATTTCACCAAACCATGGCCCAAATCAATGGTATATGGACCATGTGGTACCTATTTGATTTTCTCATCTTCAATATCCTGAATAAAATTACCGGTGAACCAAGTGGTTTTGTAATTGGATATTGATCGAATTATTGCATATCTGTAGATTTATGTAATACATGATGAATCGTAAAGTGAAAACTGTTGCTAATTCATTCGATAAGTTATCAAATCACCCAGTTTGTCCATGCAATACTTTGCCAGGTCAGGGCAGTCGAACAGCTGGCCTTTAGCAATACTTTACCAGGTCAGGGGTGTCACAAACATGCCCTAAAGCAATACTTTACCTATTCAGAGAAATCACACAGATGACCGGTAGCAATACTTAACCAGGTAAAGCAGTCATAGATGCCCTGTAACAAAATCTTACCAGGTCAGGGCGGTCACACAGATAACCTGTAATAATATTTGGCCAGATCAGGGCAGTCACACAGATGGCCTGTAATAATATATGGCCAGATCAGGGCAGTCACACTGATGGCCGGTAGAAATATTTGATCAGATCAGGCCAGTCACAAAAATTGCCGGTAGCAATACTTTACCAGGTAAGGACAGTCATACAGTTGCCCAAGTGACCCAGAATACTTTATCAGGTCAGGACAATCACGAAGATGGCCCATAACAATACTTTACCAGGTCAGGACAGTCACACAAATGGCCTGTAGCAATACTTTACCAGGTCGGGACAGTTACGCAGCTGGCATGAAGCAATACTTTACCATGTCGGGACCGTCATACAGATTACATGTAAGAAATACTTCAACAGGTCAGGACACTCAAACAGATGGCATGAAGCAATATTTTACCAGGTCGGGACAGTCACACAAATGGCCTACAGCAATACTTCACCAGGTCAGGACAGTTACACAGATAGCCTGTAGCAATACTTTACCAGATCGGGACAGTCACACAAATGACCTATAGCAATACTTCACCAGGTCAGGACAGTTACACAGATGACCTGTAGCAATACTTTACCAGGTCGGGACAGTTAGGCAGATGGCATGAAGCAATACTTTACCATGTCGGGACCGAAATACTTTAACAGGTCAGGACAGTCAAACAGATGGCATGAAACAATTCTTTACCAGGTCAGCGCAGTGACACAGATGGCCTGTAGCAATACTTTACCTCGTCAGAGCAGTCACACAGATGGCATGAAGCAATACCTCACCAGATCAGGGCAGTCACACAGATGGCCAGCAGCAATACCTTACCAGTTTAGGGCAGTTACACAGATGCCTTGTAGCAATACCTCACCAGGTCATAACAGTCACACAGATGACCTGTAGCAATACTTATCCAGGTCAATACAGTCACACAGATGGCACGAAGCAATACCTCACCAGGTCAGGACAGTCACACAGATGGCATGAAGCAATACCTCACCAGGTCAAGGCTGTCTTACAGATGGTCTGTAGGAATACTTATCCAGGTCAATACAGTCACACAGATGGCATAAAGCAATACCTCACCAGGTCAGGGCAGTCACACAAATGGCCTGTAGCAATACCTCACCAGGTCAGGGCAGTCACACAAATGGCCTGTAGCAATACCTCACCAGGTCAGGGCAGTCACACAAATGGCCTGTAGCAATACCTCACCAGGTCAGGGCAGTCACACAAATGGCCTGTAGCAATACCTCACCAGGTCAGGGCAGTCACACAAATGGCCTGTAGCAATACCTCACCAGGTCAGGGCAGTCACACAAATGGCCTGTAGCAATACCTCACCAGGTCAGGGCAGTCACACAGAAAGCCTGTAGTCAATACAGTCACACAGATGGCATGAAGCAATACCTCAATAGGTTAGGGCAGTCACTCAAATGGCATTAAGCAATACCTCACCGGGTCAGGGCAGTCACACAGATGGCATGAAGCAATACCTAAAAAGGTCAGGGCAGTCACACAGATGGCATGAAGCAATACCTCAAAAGGTCAAGGCAGTCACTCAAATGGCATTAAGCAATACCTCACCGGGTCAGGACAGTCACACAGATGGCATGAAGCAATACCTAAAAAGGTCAGGGCAGTCACACAGATGGCATGAAGCAATACCTCACCAGGTCAGGACAGTAACACAGATGCCATGAAGCAATACCTCACCAGGTTAGGTATGCCACACAGATGCCCTGTAGCAATACCTCAACAGGTCGGGGCAGTCACACAGATGGCCTGTAGCAAAATTTATCCAGGTCAATACAGTCACACAGATGGCATGAAGCAATACCTCACCAGGTCAGGACAGTCACACAGATGGCATGAAGCAATACTTTACCAGGTCAGGGCAGTCACACAGATGGCATGAAGCAATAGTTTACCAGGTCAAAACAGTCACACAGATGGCCTGTAGCAATACTTTACCAGGTCAGGACAGTCACACAGACGGCCTGTAGAAATATTTTCCAGAACAGGGCAGTCACACAGATGGCCTGTAGCAATAATTCACCAGGTCAGGGCAGTCACACAGATGGCATGAAGCAATACTTTACCAGGTCAGCGCAGTGACACAGATGGCTTGTAGCAATAGTTTTATAGGTCAGGGCAGTCACACAGATGACATGAAGCAATACTTTACCAGGTCAAAGCCGTCACACAATGGCCTAAAGCATTACTTTACAAAGTCAGGGCAGTAACACAAATGGCTTGTAGCAACATTTCACCAGGTGAGAGCCGTCAAACAGATGGCCGGTAGCAATACTTAACAACGTAAGGCTGTCATACAGTTGCCCCGTAGCAATACTATGCCAGGTCAGGGCAGTCGCACAGATGGCATGTAGCAATACTATACCAGGTCAGGGCAGTCCACGGATGGCATGTAGCAATACTTGACAAGGTCCGCGCAGTCACTAAGATGGTCTGTAGCAAGACTTTTCCAGGTCAGGACAGTCACACAGATGGCCTGTAGCAATACTTAACCGGGTCATGGATATGCACAATGGTGAGAGGACCGTCGTATCTTACTAAATGAACACTTTTCCATCAGAGGTATATCACAGATGGGAGAGTTTAATCGCTTTTGAGCGCCCTAAACTGACAGACTTGGCCCTTCCGTCAGTCATTTGCATTGACTAACAACAAAAGCTAATCAGAAATAATATGAACAGCTTAACATCGAGTAATTTATGTATCAATTTTATTTTGATTGTTATCAAAGTTAAGCAAATTGTGTTAGGAATACCGGTTCCAGATTTGGAATAAATTATCGTCCATAACTGTTCTTGCTGTTTGCATACTGGTATCAGTTTAGTTGAAATTTTATCAAAGCAGGTAGCAGAAACTCAAATGCCATAGATGCATAAAGTAAAGAATTAAAACAAAAACACTTCAAAACACGTATAGAAGGAAACGAATAAAACTTTTTTTTTCAGTGTCTGAAACAAATTTCATTAATGTTCTGTTTTCGAACTTCAATCTAGTTCATATACTAGTAAAACTATATTAATTTTAAGGTAAACTTTGTGAAATGGTCTCTAAAAAAAGACATGAAACTAGTTATTGCCCTGGAAATAGACTTGTGAGTAGTCTTATAAATTATCAGCGTTCGTCACGATCTAGCTCAAATATTTAAGTACGAATATAAACCAAAAGAAAAGAAAATTAATTCTGGTTCCTGATAAATATTCTATAACGAGCACTTCTTTATGATGTTTCATTAAGGCGCCATTAACTATGCATAAAAAAGTTGAGAATTATGTATGACTAAAGGTCATTTAATGTTTCTCTGCTATGGAATAACTTTTTTAGAAAAGATCAATCATATATATATCAACATAATTATGCGTTATATAAAATTATAATAATAAGTAGCTGTTTTTGTTGTCTCGCCTGAGAAGGAGTTTGTGTTGTTGTTTCGACTGATACGGAGCTCGCGTTGTTGACTATCCAGAGCAGTAGATTGTGTTGTTGACTCGCCTAAAAAGTAGCTTGTGTTATTTAACCCTACAGATCAGGAGCTTTCGTTGTTGACTCTTCTGAGAAGTAGCTTGTGTTGTTAACTCGCCTTAAAAGGAACTTGTGTGTGCTGTTTTCCTACCTATAATGAGTTTGCTTTGTTGTCTCGCCTGATAAGGAGCGTGTGTTATTTAACCCTTCAGATAAAGACCTTTCGTTGTTAACTCTTCTGAAAATTTGCTTGTGTTGTTGACACACCTAAAAAGGAACTTGTGTGTGTGATTTTTGTTTCTGAGAATTGGTTTGTGTTGTTGTCTCGCCTGACAATGGGGAATATGTCGTTGTCCTGAGTAGGTTAAGCAGTTAACTATGATACAGACAAGTTTAACCTCAAACATACAGCAATTTCAAAATATTTACAAAAATAGGAACAGTCCTTTTTAAATTCGGATCCTAAATAATCTTTTAGCATTGTTAAATTGCAGATATTAAACACTATAGTCAGGCGAGATTTACAGTGGTAACAGATGTTGATATATCAGTTGAATTTCTCTGTGAAACTAATTAATCCAGTATAAAAATCAAAAATTTATGTCAGCTTTTATTGTTGTCTCGCCTGAGAAGAAATTTGTATTTTAGTCTTGCCTGATGAAACGCTTGTTGCGTTATATCGGATGCCCATAAAGAGCTTGCGTTTCTGATTCGCCCGTAGATGAGCTTGTTTTCCTAGGCGAACAGCTTTTCTTGTTGTCGCGCTCGACAAAAAGCTTTTGTTGTTGACTTGTTTGCGAACCAGCCTGTTGTTTGATTAGTAGCTTGTATTGTTGTTTTGCCTGATAAGCAGCTTGTGTAGCCTGTCTCGCCTGAAAAAGAGCTTATGGTATTGTCAACTTTAAAAACAAGTTTATGATGCTGAGGCGACTGGTAAGGAGGTCATGTTGTATTCTCGCCTTAAAAGGAGCTCATGCTGTTGTCTGACATGGGAAGAAGCTTGTTGTTGTTATGTCTAAGATTCAGCTTGTGTTTTTGTCTCGCATAAGAAGAACTTTGCGTGGTTGTCTCGTCTGATAAGCAGTTTCTGTTGTTGTCTCACTGGAGAAGTTGCTTGTGTTGTTGTTTCTCATGAGAAAGAGGTTGTATTATTGTATTTTCTCGCCTGGTAAGGATCTGGTGATGTTGGCTTCCATAAGATTCAGCTAGCGTTGTTGCACTATTTTCATTAGAATTTCATGTTACATTCTAGCCTGGTACGAAACTTGTGTTGATGTACCGCCTGAGAAGAACCTTGGTTGTTGTCTCAACTGAGAATAAGCTTGTGTTGTTGTCAAGCCAACAAAATTCGTTCGTGTTGGTGTCTCTTCTTAGACGTAGCAGCTGTTGTCTCGCTTAATAAGGAGTTTTGTGTAGTTGGTTTCCCTGAGTACAGACAGTGGTGTTGTCTCACATGATCAGCGGCCTGATAAATCGTCTATTCTCCAAGAAGCTTGTGTGTTGTCTCGCCTGAATAGGTCTTAGTGTTTTTTTTATCTCGCATGACAATGAGCATGTATTCGTCTCACCTGTGATATCGCCTAAAAAGTAGCACGTACGTTGTTGTCTTGCCTGATAAAGAGCCTGAGTTGTTCTCTCGACTAAGTAAGAGCTAGTGTTGCTGTCTCGTCTGTGAAGGAGAATGTGTTGTTTACTCGTCAGATAGACAGCGCTAGTGTTGTTTGAGAGCCTGAGATACAGCCATTCGGAACTCCTCGGCCATTTCATCGAAAACAACCTCGGATGTATTTGGACGGTCTACATACTCAAAAAGTGGTACGTTTAAGTCCGCTGCAAGTAGATCGCGTAGTAATTTTATTTAGCATGTAAACTTTATGACTTAACTCTTGAGAATCTTAATTATGTTTGCAATAATTTACTTCATTGGCAATCAATTTAAACTTAGATCAATAAATGCAACTCTAAAACACTACATTTAATAAATGATATAATTCAAAAAAATACGAACTACTTCAACTGATGTACCGGCATACATCCGAGGTTGTTTTCGATAAAATGGCCGAGGAGTTTCGAATGGAGATACAGCTTGTGTTGTTATCATGCATGAAAACGGGCTTGCGTTATTGCGTCATTAAAGGATCCTGTGTTTTTGTCTCACCTGATAAGAAAGTCGTAAAGCTTTCACGACTGAGAAGCAGGTTGTGTTTTTTCTCACCTACAAAGGAGCTTGTGTTGTTGTCTCCTCTGATAAGCAGCTTTTGTTCTTGACTTGCCTGATTAGGATCAGGTATTGTGATCTAGTCTGGTTAGCAGGTTGTTTTTTGTCTCACCTGATATGGAGTTCGTGTAGCTGTCACGCCTGAAAAGGACCTTGTGTTGTTGTTTCGACTGATACGGAGCTCGCTTTGTTGACTCGCCAGAGCAGCATATTGTGATAACTCTAAAGGAGCTTGTGTTGTTGTTATTTTTTTTTTCTTCTGGTAAGGAGTTTGCGTTGTTGCCTCGCCTCAAAAGGAGCGTGTGTTGTCGTTATTTTTTTTTCTTCTGGTAAGGAGTTTGCGTTGTTGCCTCGCCTCATAAGGAGCGTGTGTTGTTGTCTCGCCTGATGGTGAGCTCATGTTGTTGTGTCGTCCGAGTAGGATTTTGTGTTGGTGGTTCGTCTTATTATCAACTTTTGTGTTTTTGCCTCGTCGAATAAGCAACTTCTGTTTTTGTCTCTCATGAAGCGGAGCTCGTGTTGTTGATTCACATGTGTATGAGCGTGTGGTGTTGTCTCTTTAATAAGCAACGTATGTTGTTTATTGCTCTGAGAAGGAGTTTAGGATGTTGGCACTCCTAAGATGAAAGCTTGTGTTGTTATCTCGTCTGCTAAAGCGCTAGTATTGTTGTCTCGCCTGATCGTGGGGCTTGTGGTGTTGTCTCGTCTGCGGAGGGGATTGTATTGTTGACTCGCCTGATCATGGGGCTTGTGGTGTTGTCTCGTCTGCGGAGGGGATTGTATTGTTGACTCGCCTGATCGTGGGGCTTGTTGTGTTGTCTCGGCTGCGGAGGGGATTGTATTGTTGACTCGCCTGATCATGGGGCTTGTGTTAAGATCTCGTCTGCGGAGGGGATTGTATAGTTGACTCGCCTGATCATGGGGCTTGTGGTGTTGTCTCGTCTGCGGAGGGGATTGTATTGTTGACTCGCCTGATCGTGGGGCTTGTGGTGTTGTCTCGTCTGCGAAGGGGATTGTATTGTTGACTCGCCTGATCGTGGGGCTTGTGGTGTTGTCTCGTCTGCGAAGGGGATTGTATTGTTGACTCGCCTGATCGTGGGGCTTGTGCTGTTGTCTCGTCTGCGAAGGGGATTGTATTGTTGACTCGCCTGATCGTGGGGCTTGTGCTGTTGTCTCGTCTGCGAAGGGGATTGTATTGTCGCCTGGTAATGGGGATTGCCTTGTTGTCTCTCCTGAGAAAGAACTAGTGCTGTTGTCTCATCTGATAAGGAGATTGTCTTATTCGACGCCTGAGAAAAGCATGTGTTTTTGTTTCGCCAGAGATGTGGGGTTCGATTAACTCAACTTTAATTGCATACATGTACACAATATATGGTAAAGAAAGCAATTAAAAACAGAAATAGTGCACGGTAATATCGTTTACGTTCATATAAAAATGACATGGATTGGGTCTCGAGTCCCTTTAGGACTTGTGCCTAGC
The DNA here is from genome assembly GCF_026914265.1 of Mya arenaria. Lineage (NCBI taxonomy): Eukaryota > Metazoa > Mollusca > Bivalvia > Myida > Myidae > Mya > Mya arenaria. Next base: position 59,557,267 of record NC_069127.1, read on the forward strand.
ATCGATTAGTTATATCCTTAAAATACAAACTACTTTTAATTATGAATAAGCCAGGTATAACCTAGCATATCCTGATAGACAACACTTAATTTAGTACAATCTGCAATTACATCAGACCAATATACCTCGTGCGATATAAGAATATCATGAGCTCAAGAAACTGTTTCTTTCTAATACTTCCCCCTTCTTTTAAGACTGTTCATTAAAATTCAAAACAAATTATTTTTTCTAACAAAACTGAATATAATTGCTAGATTATAGGTTATACACAAGCTTGATAATATTTAGTGCGATTTTGACTTTACATGACTTTTTAAAACATAATATAGGTTTTCATAGGGTTTCTTAATTAAGATTACTTCTATACAAAACTATATAGATAACTGGATCAATAAACATTTTCAAAGAATTCATTTATAGATGATTCTGAAGTCACTATTTCTATAAAGAGTTCGTCAGGTATTATATTACAAATTTGCTAACCAAGTTTGGTACATTTTACTATGCTTGTTGATTCTGGAATCATTTGCCTTTTGTATGTCAATCATTGCGAGACTGATAGTTTCATTAAGTGTATACACTGTTTTGTATACACATGTCGCTATAATACAAATACCATAGCTTATGTGGGTTTCATTCTTTCCTAACTTTTTAAATGTTTAAAAGGACTTTTTTCCACTTCTTGTTAAAACTTATTGTTCATAATCTTTGTGCCAAATGCTGATTTTTAGGTCAGTTTTTTAATTATTTTATTCAACTCGTGGGTCGGAGGAGGTGCATATTATAAAACTGAAACTTTGCCGACCTGAACTGGCCTGATAATCTGTTCAACAATTTGAAACTGTCGTTAAGAACTTGGTTTCATCACAGGTCTTACGAATTAGATAGAAGATACTAAAATATGTTTGCTTCATTGAAACTTGTAAACAAATCAAGAAATGATTTATTAATTATAATTAATTCGTTATTTTTATTACTTTTTGACACAAAGAAACCCTTACTGCCTCCTATATGGACATTTAAGCTCCTAGTTAATTAGTTTATTCTTACTTCCTATGAAACTTGGATGTAGAGCCTGCAACTATTGAACACGTGATTAACACATGATTAACGATATGAGCTTATACAGTCCTACAAATGCAAAGGAAAATTTAGTGCACAAAAGGTGTTCACCCTTGCGGCCTTAACATTATGACTGTGTATTGATTATGGATGATATTATCGTAATTGCATTGCATTAGTTGAAATCACGTTTGGAACATGTGTTGCAAATGTGAAATCATATATAAATGTGTAAAATACATCGCATAACCCAAGCAATTCTTCGTTGTTAAACACGTTGAATACATCTCTGCTAGAAATTAAAGATGAGCTGTTGGAAATTTGTGTTCGTTGTTTTGGCGTGTGTATTAGTAGCAGCTCCAACTGCTATGTCGGATCCTGAAACGGTTAAAGTTCCTAAAGGATTGAATATTGGTGACTTCGATAAATACGTAAATACTTTTTCTATTCTTTTTTGTAAATTATTTTAATATAACTTTGGTCATTTTTCAAAAAAAATGTTTTGATTTACAATAGATGTTTTAAAATGTATTACTTATGTTTTACTCAGTGTACTAAGATAACGACATCTTTCACAATGTATTGAACAGCAAATATTCAGTTAATTATGTAATCTAACCACAAGCGTATGTAGCGTGGGTATAAACATAAATTGATCGAAAACGATTGATGAATTAAAACTTAATATTTAAAGTTGAAGCGAAGTAATACCTTTTTAACAGTTCAACAGCTTTTTAAAAAACAATAATCAACATAACGTGTGTTCTTAATTGCTGTATTACTATGTCAAAGCAAAATGTGAAAATCTGAACATCACAAAACCACAATAAAGTGTGGTTATTTCCTAATATGGATTCTATATTCTCTACATGGTCCGATTTCGTATCTTAAGACAATCAGTGTACGAGAATGTGAAATGTTGATTCCTGGTGTTATATTGGAATTATTTGAATGGTCTTTCTGAGAAGAGATGTATTTATACGACCGAAATAAACACGCTTTTGTGAACCTGAAATATTGTTAAATTGGTCAATCTACTTCCAAGTATGAATATATAGAACAAAAATGCAAACTGTTAAACCCTTGTTTGTAGTGTATGGTTAATGGTTATTCCTCTGACATAGAAGTAATCTGTAAGCAATATTCTTTGAAATAATTTCAATATTATACGCGGTCACCAGGTAACAAAAAATAAAATTAAGGTCAAAGGCTAGATTAAAATAAAAGCTAATTTGAAAATCAGAAACCTAAACAATTAGATTACATGGACAATAAAGCAACTGCTTTGTTTGACGTTTCTTTGAGTAATAATTGATAAAGATAAGAAAATGGACTAAAAAGTAAACAACACATAGCTAAAATAAGCAGTCTTATTTTATCAATATAATGCCATGTTTACAAAAATATTTTTGGCTTGAATACATTCGCTTTTTCAACGCGCTCCATCGGTATCTGTCACATTTCTAAATCACTAACACTTTTGAAAATACGCCAAAACTTTATTTATACATGTACATGATTTCTATAAAATAAACTCTCTTTTTTTGGAAAACGTTATTCACGCTACGGTTTAACATGTGTCACCGTTTGAAGAATAACAGGGGCGCAGCTAGGACAATTTAAATGTATAGGCCATTAGTGTTGGGGGAGAGGGAAGGTGTAGTCCTTGTAGATGTTTTTCCAGTCAATATTATTTTTCTCACAGTATTTGCATGTGTTGCGTTGCGGTGTATATCTGGAGCCTTTTTAGTCACCAATACTATATTTATTGTACACTTAACTAAGTTTGACCGTCATTCAATAAGTTGTATGTACTTGAGAAAACTACGCTCAGTTACCTTACACGGCTGAGGAATGTTAAAATAGCCTAAACACTCTCACTCATTAGTTGTTTCGGCATATTTGAAAACGAAGTGCAGACCCGGGCCTACGTCACTGAACTATACATGATACCTGTAAGGCCAAATGATTTACTCTCATTATACCTTTAAAGTTTAATGTTTAGATACTAAACATTTTGCTACTGAGCATGTTTCCGTTGTTTTTCGCATAAATATTGTACAAAGGACTGCTGGCGACTGATGATTTTGTCTTGAAAAAAAGCCTTACATTTTAGATGACTGGAGCCTACTGGTCTCAGTTGTACTACTGTGTCCCTCTGATCAACGGAAGTGCACTGTATGTTCCCGACTTCAACTTTTTCGCTCGAGTTGACAAGATTGGTGACAACGAGTACTCAACCAACACCAAAGGAGATCTTATTAAGTAAGAAGGTGGTGGATGTCGCTGCTAACCACAGGCGATGTTGATGCTAAACTAACTTAAAACGTCAATGATTCGTAATTATATAATACCACTTAATCATGTAGGGACAATTACAGAGTTGCATATTTCATTAATATCAATAAAATAGTACAATTTAACCAAATTTCTATTTTCTTTGTTCATATTTTGGGAATTGTCATAGGTTACTCTTGACATATAACAGCACAATACGTTATCTTGATAAATAGTTTTTTATTTATATTAAACTTAATGCATTAATAGGTTTTACTCTTTTGACTAGAATGGTCAAAGTTAAAAAAGCAAAGTATTTGTGTACAGTATAAGGCTTTACAAATTGGGTTTTAATTGAATTGCTACAAAAAATTGCCCAGTTAGAAAGCGCCAAAATATCGCTTATACGTTTCAATCTTTATACATATCATATGTTGTTTTTCTGTTCTGTTTTTAACAGTAAAGTAAAATCAGTTAAACATAGTAATACATTAAAATAAAAAGATGCATCTATTAATTGTAACTTATATCATAACTACTCTTCGTTATTTCGTGATTTATGAACAAATGTTTGAATATCGGTCGAAATAATTTGCTTTTTTACCAAAACGCTGCCATTAAATACATTAAGATTAATATTGTGTTCCTGGTTGCTGGCAATAAAGTCATATGTGGTTTTCTCATATCAAATAATAATTGTTTATTATTTTAGTTCAGAGAATCAGCCTGAATGTATTCAACGTCCTGACAATCTAACCCAAACAACAGAAGACACAGCTGTATTCGAAACCAGCACAGGTAAGGGTTATGAGAAGGGCATGAACGGGAACCCGCCCAATGCAGCAATAAATTACAAAATGCAGCAGCAAATCATTCATATCGTTTGTGTGTGACGTCATTCCACACTTTTGTGTCAAATATATTGTATTTGTTGATGTGCCTTTAAAATGGAAAACTCGTATATTTATGATCAGTAAATTCTTCAGTACGGGTACGCGGGTACTCGCGTGTAAATGACGATTGGGTACCATTTTTCATTATTTCCACCCGTCCATGGTCTTTATATGCAAGAGCTTATGGCATGAACATGATGAGAACATGCTTTTCTGCCTGAAATTATCCAATCAAAAACAATCAGTATTAACAATCTTATCGAAGGCCGAAAAATAATTGCCCCTTTTTCGTTAAAGCATGCCAATAATTTGATAGGGCCTCCCATTGATGTGATATGATTATATTATAATTATGGTATTCGAATTGTAAAGTAATTTGTTTGGCAGGTGCATTGCAAGTATTCTGGACCTCTGACCCCACTGTGTATGTTTGGACATTACGTTGTCATGAACCACAAAACACTCGCCACTGCCATATATTAGATGTTGACGTTGGACTCCTTGTAAAAAACGTCCCTCATGACCTATCATGGAAGGACGTGCTCAAAGACCTTACATCGAAGACTAGGGTGGAGTTTGACGACGGAAACTTCAAGTGTTTCTTCGTTTATGGAGAGAGCTGTAAGTTCAGTTGTTTTTTTTTCTATAGTCTAGACCTGAGTAAATTTTGACAAACAGTCTTAAGTCTAGACTCAGGCACAGAGCAGTTAACTCTTAATATGCTCACAAATCACAATATTTACGTATGATTAACAAAATAATACATACAAGGGTAAAACATCAGTGTTAAAGTTAACGTTATAAACCGGTTCCAGTATAGACATTTTTGTACAAGCTTAGTCGTTGAAATTTCATATATAATTAATAATTAGAGGAATAAGGTATGGGACCAAACGACGATGAACAGAAACGTACAAACACATCACAACCATAAAGCCTAAACTAAAAATCGTAACATTTTGTTAACATCAACCTAGGCGTTTTTTATCTAAATTTTATCATCTTTATATGAGTTTAACCTTATCTTGATTTAATAGAAATGGAGTATTTAAATATAATGCTTTAATTTTACGAATTTTTCGTCCGTTGCAGACATAAATATATATGTGTATGTACAAGTATATTCATTGTGTGATTGAGACTATTGAAAATAGCCAATTGTAACATATTGTATTGATTTTATAATTTTCAAACTTTTGCCCATCATTCGACTAAAAGCATAACGTATATATTTGTAAAACATACTCTCATAACTTTCTTGTTCATGTATGTGAATGTTCCAGCTTTGTGTGATGAGTTATAAGACTGAAGAACGGGAAAGAGTCGTCAAGGATGATGGAAAACACTCGTTTCCCGATATATCTTCATGCCCCCAGATACGAACTTTATTGATATTAAAATTTGATTTTTTTGTGATGCTCTCAACAATAACTCGTAACTATTTTGTGTAAAAGTTTCTTAATCTATTACAATATCATTAAACTAAGGAATGAATATATCTACAGAACAAGCTGCTTTTACGGGTTGATGCCTTTCTTAACATTTATGTACAAGAATAAATAAACATAACTGTTCTTTCTCTTTTTCTGTTGATGTCTTGTGCCTCGTTTAACTAAATTTAAACTCCCATAACCAATGCTGACACATGTTGTTGTGTTTTGTTGTTTTTTTTTCTTTCTGTGTCATGATTTCAACAGACATATCATAAAGGTTGTTATCTGGGGTTTTTCGTTTACATGCCTCGTCTTAGAGGAATTTAAATAAAACTCTTAAGAACTTCAGTTACAAACACAGTAGTCAAAAATTCAATAATAAACCTTTTTACGGACACAAGGTTAGGTCTCAAACTATTCTGAACAAGAGACACGAGCGAGCAAACAACCCATACACACGGACAAACAGACAACACACACATCCAAACAGCTTACCGATCAGAAAATGAACTCCTTAGAACAGTCAGTTGAACTCGAGTATTCAAATATAAACCTTCTTTACGGACACAGGGTAAGGGCTCACACTACGCTGAACCAGAATCACGAACGAGCAAACAACACATACACACAGACAAACAGACAACACACACATCCAAATAGCTGACCGATAAGCGATTGGATTCCTTAGAACAGTCAGTTGAACTCGATTTAACTGCAACACGTGTATATTCTACAAGTTTATATGGCCATTACGTCACACGTATCCCTTTATTTATCAATAATGATTGAATTCAAGATAAGAGTATAGGTCAGAGCAGCTGCATTCGAAAGTTAAAATTACTAACGAAAAAAATATAGACTGATAAAATCAATTGAAGTATTGAACGATCGGATACAGACATCACATTCAACGTCCAGATACAGACATCACATGCAACGGCCGGAAACAGACAACACATGCAACCACCGGATACAGACACCACATTCAACGACTGGATACAAACATCACATTCAACGACCGGATACATTCATCACATTCAACGACCGGATGCAGACTTCACAGACATTAAAGACAGTTATATGACAAAGCTTGCCTTCAAATACAAGCTTTAAAACTAGATCTTCATATAGTCAAACATTTAAATGTTTTATTTTTTGTTCATTCTGTGTTTCCTCCTGGTTTGTACAACGATGCATTAAATGATTTAATGCATCGTTGTACAAACCAGGAGGAAACACAAAATGAACAAAAAATAAAACAATTATGTATACAATGCTGTGTGATATTATTCAGAATATCAATACAAAAATACTCGAACACTACGAAAAGACTATAATATACAAGGCCGCATCGGCTAGCTGAAAACAGTATACATGAACATAACCCCATGTCTCCAAGAAAACTATCCGCGGGCTTCAACGCTAACCTCAGTCGAAAACGGGGTTGACAATATTTTCGGAATAAAATGCTTAACATTTATCTTCATTAAGAGTATGATGACATGAGCTGTACTTTGGAAACTCTAACGCTCAGCTCTGTCGAAAAATGGCATACCTGTCAAAAATGGTAGTCAGTAGATGTCGCAGGGAGTTGAGAACAACACGATTTTGTTCTCGTAGAACTTTATGACATGAATCATGTAGAATAAAGCCGTTCCAATATTGGTTCAACTCAAAATTTGAATGGCCATAAAGTCGATCAGAAATTCTAACTGATGGAAGCATTTTAATTTAACGTGGCGGTTTGAGAATATCTCCATATAAATCAGGATGAGTAATACCATTTATGCTTAGGGATTTAGGACTGTAATTGATTTTAGAGAATATGACTTAATGCTCAATGATGAACTTTATAAAATTAAGCTTTTCCTCAATTCGAGATGTTTAAAGTCATGCTTTAACACTTAAGCAGTCCAGCAGTTATAAGTTGACTAAAGAAAGAAAAAACTCATCCGAATCATTGCGAATGAAACTAACATGAAATTGTGGTTGTCATCTAAGGGAATGAACTTGAAACTAACATATTATTAAGATTGCCATCTCAGGGGTTTTACTTGAAGCTAACATAACATTAAGGTTGCCATATAAGGGATTTTACTTGAAACTAACATGACATTTAGATTGTCATCTCAGCGGTTTTACTTGAAACTAACTTAAAGACATTACATCTAAGGGATTTTAATTGAAACTACCTTATTATTAAGGGTGTCATCTAAGGGGCTTTACTTGAAACTAACATGAAATTATGGTTGTCATCTAAGGGGATTAACTTGAAACTAACATAACATTAAGGTTGCCATCTACGGGTTTTCGCTTGAAACTAACATAACATTATGGTTTCCATCTAAGGGTTTTTACTTAAAACTAACTTAACATTAATGTTGCCATCTAAAGAGTTTAGTGAAACTAACATGACATTAAGATTGTCATCTAAGGGGTTTTACTTAGAAGACTAGAAGATCGTTGGATTATAAGTATCTTCCATGGCAGAGAGTGTAAGATAGGTTCATTCCGACCCGAGCGTAGGGTGTTTTGCGGAAACGAGGTTTACCGAGTTTCCGCAAAACACCCTGCGCGAGGGTCGGGATGAACCTATCTTACACGAGCGGCTATGGTAGATGCTTTTTCTCCCATCTCAGTTAAACAAAATTAAGTCAAAATGTATTTTTTGCTGGAACTCTTTTGTGCTTAGTAAAAATGAGTGTGTATGGATATGCGATAATTCATGGTCGTCATGGATATACGCGCAGTGATTCCGACTATGTTTATAGTCAAATCGGTCTTAGTTAAATAGTTCTTTTGAGAGTGACGCATTATTTTTGAAAGGTGTGTGAAAACTGTTTTATGGTGACATTTGAAGCGAGATATAGTTAACTAACGTTCTGAATATTGCCACAAGACAAGGTTTCCATGACGACAGTCTTCAACAAGGGAGGTAATTACAATGTGGTGACCATTAAAAAGCAGTTCCATGCGGGCATTTTATCTTCGCCCGTGGGCAAGATAAGAATTTCTAGCCTGGTTAAATGATTGGATCTACTTATCTGAGGTGGGAGAAAAATATTTCGGTACAGTCTAAAATAATTCTCACATTTGGAAATTTCTTAAAACTTGTTGGCATTGTTTCATTTATAATATTTCTGGAGGGAATAACATTAATAACTTTCATCTCCTCATGTAATAAACAGATCCAAGTTATAAAGATATTTGAAAAAGTTGAATTTGATATGGAAAATCTATCTGCAATGTCCTGAACCAAGAGTCCAACTTTCAGTCGCAAAAGCACAGCAAACAGTTGATCAATCAAAGTCAAACTTGAACTTTGTGGCTTCTGCCTGTCCTTCACTGGGGTATTGGCGCCATTCCAATATTGCATTTTTTGGCCTTAGGTAGAAGGAAGCTGAAAGGGAAATTTATAAATTATTTCATTATATTTGTATTGAATGAAATGGCTTAATTTGGCAGCTGCTAATGTCAGTGTTATGCTGGGTACTCCTATGTTAGCATCAAGAATGACTGCCGATATTCACCAAAATATTTAAAAAAAAAATAAGTATAATAATGTTAAATAATTATTTTGAACAATTGTATAGTAAATTCATAAGCAGCCACACCAGAAAAGGGTGATAATTCATGACTTGAATGATAATAAAATGCTGTAATGCTTCCTTTGAATGACTCATTTATTACCTATATAAGCACATGAAGACAGCAAAGGTTGGCAGACCAGAATAAAATCGTGTGGCCTTGTCATCATCCTTAATTATGTTGACCCCCCACTTCATCATCTTCAGCTCTTTCCTCAATCTTTCATTCTCCTCCCTCAGATGTTGGTTTTCCTCTATAAGAGGGTCTGTGTCACACTGCATGCCTGTGGAATATATATACTAAATTCAAAGAAATGCATATACTTGCTTATTTATTATTCACATGCAACTTTAAAGCTGCACTCTCACAGTTTTATAATATCTGCAAACCAATGATACAAGATTGCTGACATAAAAATCAGAGCATAGATATTCATATTTCTGTTCGAAAATTAATGTTTTATGGCTAAACCCGTTAGAAAGAAAAATGCATAAAACATCAATTAAAAAATGGCTCGTTCAAAGACAAAAAATAAAAAAGTCAAAATGGTAAATCTATGAGAGTGCAGCTTTAAACCGATTAATTTACAAATGATGTATTACCAGTATGTTGTAATGAAATTAATCATGCACTACACATTTTAGAGTAAATACTGAAATTTGAGTAAAAGCTATTATTACTTCATTTTCTTATGACAATGAAAAAGTAAGAAGTAAAGTAATAATATAAAGTCTTGAAAAATAACACAGTCATGCTGCATTGCAGCTTTCATAGTAGTGTGGATAACCATTGAGATGAGCGATGGTAATGGATTCAAATTATGGCCAAAAACGCTTGTTTATTTACACATTCTAATGAAATCAAACACACTGATGTCATAAAACAATCCTTTCAGAAAGTATAATTAACTCATGAAACAATAGCAGTGAAGTTAAGCACCTTTATCTTCTGTGAAAGTGATGGAAATATCATCATGGTATTCAATGGAACCTGTCTGAACAACTTCGTCAACAACACTCTTGCCATCTCCACAGTATGTGTGCATCGCAGCTTTCCTTGTGGGCCTTTGCAGCAGCTTCAAATGTCTGTATGATAATTCAAACATGAGTTTTTTAAAAACCAAATCAATGTATCCTGTCTATTTTTACCATTAATAATACCTATATAAAAGTGAGCAATATTGACAATATCATGTAAATAAACATGACATTTTCGATGTGCAAAAATTTATTTTTATTTAACCATCAAGCAATAACCTTAGATAAATCTCCTCTGAATGCCCTTTCCTGGCGCTTCTCGCCGACGGCGGTCTCCTTGTAGCTAAATACACTAGGAGCATAGTCTGCATCCCCAGCCTCATAATTATGCCACCCGTAAACAAAGTATGCTGAACAGAAGAACGAGTTTCCATCTGGGACCCAGTCTTTTCTGTTCATGGCTTGAATCCAGCTCCTTCGCTTGTGCGAACCTTTAGGAAACTTGAAGAACCGAATTCCTTTCTTTTCGCCACAGAATTTTCGCGATGTTGGCTTCCTAAAACAGAGCAACTTTTCACCATTTTTAACGTTTTGTTTTTTGTTGTTTATGACGTTTGCCACCCCTGGTACGCTTTGTGCATGCGCTAGGTTCAGTACCGCAGTTACGTTGAAAAGGACAATTAACTTACCATAGCACAATTCTTCTTCAATGCTCATCGATGCAAATGCCCCCTTTGAAGTTTCAAAATGATACATCCTGTTTGTTGGCTTCGGTGCTCATCCAGATATCATTATTGAAACCTGCTTGTTGCTTTCAATGTGAATTTTATCTCGGGTAAGGTTAAATTGTCGCCTTTGTTTATACAAGAAGGTAGAGCAAAGAACAACACATGTTAAACGTGTGAAAACAACGCCTGAAAAGGGTTCCAACCAAAAAAAATTACTTGAAAAGTGGGTACCGCATATGAGTCCATGCCAAGTTCTTGTATTACATAGTGTGACCAAAAACATGAACCAGTTTCAAGATGCCGACCGTGTGTACCTTTATCTAAACGACTCCAGGAAGATTTTTGCTGAACAAAATGTAAACGCAATTGAACAGTTTAACATAACTGACACAGGTCTAAACAAAGCAATGCCACCATGATTTATATAGCCGTTTCTTAAAGGCATATCCAACACGGTGTCGGAAAAACGAAGGAAATATTGACATGTTCGGACATGAAGATGGGTATTCGTCGAAAATCGTTCTTTCAAAAAGACTCCGAATATGTATGCAGTTGTAAATCATTTATGCAATTTGTTGCGCAATAAGTCTATTTTAGAGATGTGTTAATGTGACAACTTAAAAAGATAATTTATTGACAACGTTTGCATTTATTTGATATAAAGATTCTTAGCTTGAAACGTTTGTTTGAAACATAACCAAACACCTCTGTATCCCACATTACCCTACACTTGTGTAACCCTCATTACCCAACACTTCTGTATCCCACATTCCCCCAACACTTCTGTATCTCACTTTACCCAACACTTCTGTTACCCACATTACCAAATACTTCTGTAACCCACATTACCCAACACCTCTGTATCCCACATTACATCACGGCTCTGTATCCAACATTACCCAATATTTCTGTATCCCACATTACCAACACTTTTGTATCTCATATAAACAAAAACTTCTGTATCCAACATAACCCAAAACTTTCGTATCCCATACAACCCACCACTTCTGTATCCAACATTACCCAATACTTCTGCATCCCACATTACCCAACACTTCTGTAACCCACATTATCAAATAGTTCTGCATCCCACAAAATCAAAATCCAACACTTCTGTATCCCACATAACCCAACACTTATGTATCCCACAAAACCAAACACCTCTATATCCCACATAACCAAAAACATCTGTGTCCATATTACCCAATACTTCTGTGTACTACATTAACCAACACTCCTGTATCCAACATTATCCAGCGCCTCTGTATCCCACATTACCCAACACCTCTGTAACCCAACCAATCCAACACTACTGTATCCAAAATACCCGACACCTCTGAATCCCACATAACCCAACACGTCTGTATCCAAAATTACCCAACATAACCCACCACTTCTGTATCCCACATAAGCCAACACTTTTGTATCAAATATGACCATACACTTCTGTATCTCACATTACCCAATACTTCTGTATCCCACATTACCTGACACTTCCGTATCACACATAAACCAATAACTACAGTTGTTTGGGGTATTCCGGATCTTGGTTAGTTCCGGATCAAAGCAGGCGAAAACAATCAATTATGAAAATTGTTATAAAAATTGCCCTAAACAGTTAGTTGATATTGGAAGAATTAACCTTTTTAAAGAATTCAAACGATTTTTGTTTACAAATTGCGGCTTTCGTGACCTATTTTTTTGTGTCAGACAATCGGACATGCGCACTCGCTCTTTAAAAAGTACGGGAAAATTATGGCGTTTCAATGAAAACATCTGAGTCTTACCAGTAAGTATTGTTTAAATGCATCATATTTATACATCAAAATGTTCACAAATATGTCCTTTATGACCCAAAATAAGCCAATATTATATTGGCAGCTTGTGTAAATTGCCACATGTTATGATATGATATTGATCGTTCAGGTAGTTACGGATCACGTGACTCCCAAATTGATACTTAATGGGGGATTTTCTCAAATGTATTTTGAGCTGTCAAACAGCTTTTATGTGTTGTATTTTCAAAAGAAATTGAATATTTATGCCTATTTTCATTTTAATGTTCAAGTGAATTATTTGAATGATCATTTTGACATTATCCAGGATATATCTATGATAGTTTTGTTTATTGGAACTTTGGATTGAAAATTTTAAGCTTTAAAAAACAACTTATTTACTTGAACTTAGTATTGTATCTTGAAATACATGTACTTTAGTTAAATTGTTATTTTCAAAAATGGGAAAACCAAAACATCAAAGCCCAGCTGTGAAGAAAGCTAAATGTATTAAAAAGAAATACCAAAGTGGATCCCCCCTGGAAAGCCGTGAGATGTAGGCGAGCCATTATCGCAATCGAAAAAAAATGTAAAGTTTATAAGAAAAGCTTCAGAACTTTATGGTGTATCCTATGGTTATTTACACAGGCGGCTTTCTGGAGAAGTTGATTTAGTTGATGTTTCTAATAATTACCAGTACATCATGCACATTAATATTTTGTTCATCTGTAACTGCCTTGAAATTGATATACATGTACATTTGTAAGTATAGTGAATCTTAAAAACAAATACACTTATCCTGTTTTGTGATAATCAAATTCAATTTCCTCCTAAAAACATAAAATTCAGTGAATATACCTAATATTGATCAATTAAATACTTTCTGTTTCAGGTAAAAACTAGTGAGTCAGTTCCTGATCCTTCAGGCACAACTGATGCTACTTTGTTGAAGACCATTGTGTTGGAGAAAAGTGTTATTAAGGGATACCATGTCTACAAGATCAAGCCACCTATTACGGATCCGCCTACTATACTTAGGGTGGACTGTGAATACACTAACATTGTAGACAACGAGGCATGTCATTTGTGGCTGCCAGTCCTTGAGACATTAAATGAACATATTCATGACATGGTTACAGACCAAAGTAGACAACTGAAATTATCCGACATTGTCGACCTTCCCATTAGTCATATACCAAGAACATTAGCAGGGTTTTTCAGAAGAGTTCTTGACGAGGAGGGAAGTATATACGCCATTACAACTGGTGAACCGTGTCCAAGCTTTCCTCCCTGGCCAGCACTTAACGAGAAAGGAGGGGGTGCTGTTATCACATGCTCCTTTTTCATCTCATGTCCATCAAGAACATTTGAAATGTCTGTCTCCCTGTTGCACTCAGCATTGGAAACAATGCAAGAAGGTTCAGCTATGAATATGTCATTTATTTAGTGAAAAGAAAAGTTGTTTAATTGATGCTTAATGATACAGGGTAAAGTCTTTCAGGTGTGCAATCATGTTTTTTGAATGTGATTTTTTTATATAAGTCTAGTCAAATTTTGATTCGTTTTGTATACCTGGTATGTGATGTTATAAGTGTGAGTATTTGTTAATTGATGCTTGATGATACAGGGTAAAATCTTCAAGTGTGTAACCATGTTTTAAAAATGTGATTTTATAAGTCTAGTCAAACTTTGATTGTTGTGTATTCCTGGTATGTGATGTTATAAGTGTAAGTATTTGTTTTGTATACCTGGTTTGTGATGTTATGAGTGTGAGTATTTGTTAATTCCTGTCTTATAACTGGAATCTTAATGAATGAATGTTCTAAAGTTGTGTTAGTTTGTTATTTAATGCTAGCATGTATGTTTAAAATACAATCTAGTTAAATCATTGTTCTCTTTTATAATGCCCCCTTTGTTAAATTTAAATATGGCATGTCCACAAGGCATATATAGGAATACATTGATTAACTGGTACAAATGTATGCCCACACTTCTTAATTCAATGTGAAACACTTCTAATTTAGTGAAGTGTAACCCTTTGACAAAGTTTTATAACTACTTTGAGAACACCCATACTTTGATCCGAAACTGCCCAAGATGAACCGGAAGTAACCAAATTGGTAAGGTTATTCAAGCGTGTAAATATCAATAAAAGCCGTAACATTTTTTTACAAACAAGTTTGGTTCAACTTAGGAATAGTTTGTCTTTCATGTTATATAAAAAATATAATTCATACCAATGGGTTTGAACTAAAAATACGCGAAAAGGTTGTTACTGATCCGGAATACCCCAAACTACTGTACTGTATCCCACATTTCCCAACACTTATGTATCTGTGTTTCTGTGTCCGTAAAAACTAACACCTCTGTATCCGACATAACCCAACACTTCTGTGTCCAACATTACACAACACCTTTGTATACAACAAGACCCAACACTTCTGTATCCCACATTACCCAATACTTCAGTATCTCACATTGCCTAACACTTTCGTATACAACATAACCACACACTTTTGTACCCCACATAATCCAACACTTCTGTATCTTAAATAACCAACCACTTCTGTATCCCACATAACCCAACACTTCTGTATCCCACATAACTCACCACGTCTGTATCCCACATAACCAAACACTTCTGTATCGCACATAAACCATCATATGTATCCCACATTACACTTCTGTATCACACACTATCAAACATTTCTGTATTCCTTATTACCCACCACTTCTGTAACCCACATTACCCAACACTTCTGTATCCCACATTACCTAACAACTCTGATCACAAATAACCCAACATGTCTAGATCCCACATAACCCAACACTTCTGTATCCCACATAACATAACTCTTCTGTATCCCACATTACCCAATACTTCTGTATCCCACACTACCAAACACTTCTGTATTCCACATTACCCACCACTACTAAAACCCATATTACCCAACACTTCTGTATCACACACAACCTAACAGTTCTGTATCCAACATAACCCAACACGGCTGTATCCCACATAACCAAACACTTCTGTATCCCACATTACCCAACCCTTTGTTACCCGAATTACCCTTATACATCTGTGTCCCAAATTACCCAACACTTTTGTATACAATATAACCACACACTTTGTATCCCACTTTACCCAACACTTGTGTATCCCACATTACCCAACACTTCTTTATTTTACATTACCCAACACTTTTATATACAACCTACCCACACCAGAAACTTCTGTATCCAACATTATCCAACACGTCTGTATCCCACATTACCCAACACCTCTGATCCCACATAACCCACCACGTCTAAATCCCACATAACCCAACACTTTCGTATCCCACATAACCCAACTCTTCTGTATCCAACATTACCCAACACTTCTGTATCCGACACTACCAAACACTTCCATATTCCACATACCCACCACTACTGTAACCCACATAACCCAACACTTCTGTATCCCACATAACCCAACACTTCTGTATCCCACATAACCCAACACCTCTGTATCCCACATTACCCAACACCTCTGTATCCAACATAACCCACCACATCTAAATCCCACATAACCCAACACTTCTGTATCCCACATAACCCAACGCTTCTGTATCCCACATTACCCAATACTTCTGTTTCCCACACTACCATACACTTCTGTATTCCAGATTACCCACCACTACTGTAACCCACATTACCCATTACTTATGTATCCCACATATTAACATAACACTTCTGTAGCCCGCTTAACCCAAAACTTCTGTATACCACATAACCCAACACGGCTGTATCCCCATATTCCAGCACGTCCGTAGCCAACATAACCTAATACTAATACTGTATCTAACATAACCCACATATAATCAAAGACTTCTGATCAAACATAAACCAAAACGTATGTATCCCAGATAGCCCTACTCTTCTGTATACCACACCGACCAACACGTCTATATCACACCTATCCCAATACGTCTGTATCCTACATTTTCCAACACTTCTGTTTACTACACAGAATGACACTTCCCAAATACTAGTAATCCAACAGGTATGTATCATTTATAAACAAACACTTCTGTGTCCTACACAGACCAACATGTCTATATCCCACACAACCCAACCGTTTTGTTTTGCATATAATCCAACACTTCATTGTCCCAATAGCCAAACGCTTCTGTTTAACACACAAACCAAAACGTCTATGTCCGACACAGACCAACACGTCTGTATTTCACTTAACCCAACACGTCTGTATCCCGAACAACCCAACATTCCTTTAACGCTTATTATCCGAAACTGTATCACACCTAGCCCAAATATATGTAGCCCCAATAGACCAACACGTCCGTTTCAAACATAAACCAATACTTCTGAATCCCATATAACCCAACACGTCTGTATCATCACAGACCAACACGTCTCTATCCCAGATAATCTAACATGTCTCTATCTCACACCGACAAACACAAACGTACCCCAAATCGACCAACACGTCTGTATTCCACAGCGACCAACACGTCTCGTTCCTACACCGACCAACATGTATGTATCCAACACCGACCAACACGTCTCTTTCCAAAACCGACCAACACATCTGTATCCTACATTGACCAACATGTCATTATTCCACAACGACCAACATGTCTCTATCCCACACTGACCAACATGTCTCTGCCCACACCGACCAACATGTGTCTATCCCACACCGACCAACATGTCTCTGTCCCACACCGACCAACACTTCTCTTCCCCGCATCGTCCAACACGTTCGTATTCCACACCGACCAACATGTATATATCCTACAACGACCAACATGGTTGTATCCTAAACCGACCAACATGTATCTTTTCCACACCAACCAACACCTTTGTTTTCCACACCGACCAACACGTCTCTTTCCTACACCGACCAACACGTCTCTATCCATCACTGACAAACACGTCTCTATCCAACACCGATCAACACGTCTCTATCCAACACCGACCAACCCATTTGTATCCAACACCGACTAACACGTTTGTATCTCACACCAACAATCACGCCTCTTTCCCACACCGACCTACACAATTGTTCCCCACACCGACCAACACGTCTGTTTTCCACACCGACCAACACGTTAGTAACCCAGACCGACCAACACGTCTCTAGCCCACACCCATCAACACAATTGTTTCCCACACCGACCAACACGTCTGTATTTACGACGACCAACATGTCTTTATCCCACACTGACCAACACGTCTGTATTTCACACCGACCAACACGTTTGTAACCCACACTTAACAACACGTTTCTAGCCCACACCGACCAACACAATTGTTTCCCACACCGACCAACACGTCTGTATCCCACATTGATCAACATGTCTTTATCCCACTCCGACCAACATGTCTCTATCCCACACTGCGCAACACGTCTGTATTCCAAACCGCCCAACACTTATTTATCCCACATTGACCAAGATGTCTTTATCCCACACCGACCAACATGTCTCTATCCCACATCGACCAACATGTTTCTATCCAACACCGACGAACACGTCTGTATCCCACATTGACCAACATGTCCGTATTCCAGATCGACCATCACATTTCTTTTCCACACCGACCAACACGTCTGTATCCAACAGCGACCGACATGTCTCTATCCCACACCGAACAACATGTCTGTATTCCACACCGACCGACATGTCTCTATCCCACACTGCGCAACACGTCTGTATTCCAAACCGCCCAACACTTATTTATCCCACATTGACCAAGATGTCGGTATCCCACACCGACCAACATGTCTCTATCCCACATCGACCAACATGTTTCTATCCAACACCGACGAACACGTCTGTATCCCACATTGACCAACATGTCCGTTTTCCAGATCGACCATCACATATCTTTTCCACACAGACCAACACGTCTGTATCCAACAGCGACCGACATGTCTCTATCCCACACCGAACAACATGTCTCTATCCCACACCGAACAACATGTCTGTATTCCAAACCGACCGACATGTATCTAACCCACACCGACCAACATGTATCTCAAATACACGAACCATTACGTCTATATCCTACACCGGCCAACCAACTGCATCCAACACCGACCGACATGTCTCCATCCTACACCGACCGACACGTCTCGTTCCTGCACCGACCACCACCTTTGTATCCCACACCGACCAACACGTCTCTTTCCCAGACCGACAAACATGTCTCTATCCCACACCGACCAACAGGTCTCTAGCCCACACCGACCATCACCTTTGCATCACAGACCTGCCAATACGTCTCTTTCCCACATCGACCAACATGTCTCTAGCCCACACCGACAAACGCGTATCTTTCTCATACCGTCCAACATTTCCCTATCCCACACTGACCAACAAATGTGTACCCTACACCGACCAATACTTTTTACATCCCAAACGAACAGCACGTCTGTATCCCTCACCGTTTAACATCTCTGTATCCCGCACACATCAAAATATCTGTATCCCTTTCAACCAAACACTTCCGTAACTCACATAACCCAACACTTCTATAAGCCAACCAACCATTTTTGTGTTAATTTTGTAACAGAATTAGAACAAAACCGGATTTGAGATAAAATGGGTTTGCTATGAACATATCTTAGAAAACTTGCACAGGACTGGTTTATTTGTCCATTTTGAATTAGAGGCTTTGATTCTGAATTGTTTATAACGTCAATGAACAATACAGAAGTAAAATTAAGTAAAAAATGCATAAAACCCATAATTTGAAGATGGCATTTGTTGACAACATAATGCAGATTCATAGCTTAAGCATCATTTATACTTTATAGCACTTGGAATATGGAAAAAATTAAATAAACAGAAATTTCACATTTGGAAAATTTCATTCGAACTCAGAAGTCCATGCATTGTTCTTTGCGTTTGTTACATAGACTTTCTGCAAAGCATGCTGTCCGAGGACTTCTCCACGAACGTACACGTGTTTACACAATTTTGAGATAAAAATGCAGTTGTTTACATTCTGATAATTGATAAACATGGCGTCCGCATGTAAATAAGGGGTGATGTTTGAGTTATGTCTACGATAATATACTTCCGTTCTAAGGTTAGTGTTTTCAAGATAGTACTACCAATCTTGAAAGCAATGACACATTCTGACCTTGCATTTTCTACCGTTTTTACTTGAGTAATCACCTATTAATACACTTATTGTATGTAGCTAGTGTCCTTTAAATGTGCTATAAAACATGGCTGTATATCGCATCAGTGTTACAATGGCCCAAAGCAGCGTCCGGGATGTTCAGCAAGTCATCAACCAACCATCGAATGCCTCCATTTTCACAGTACATTCTGTTTAACGCCTAAAGCCTTAAACTATTAAAAGATTATAACAAATAGTAATAGACTACAATTAGCAGAATAGAAACATATTATTGTCTGAAATCTCTGTTTTGTTTCTGACGCAATGTAGATAATGACAATGCTGCTTGCTATATTAGCTGCTATAATTTAGATACAGCAAAAATATTCAGACTTAGTGTCATAGTAAACATTGGAGTATTGCTTCAAAAATAAAATTGAAATGTCCATCACATCATACAGCAATACAATAGATTCTGAAATGTCACCTTCAATGACAATTTTACACGTTTATTATACCAAACAATATCAAAATACGCTACTTTTAAGATATTTTCTACGGAAAAAACTGTCTTGTCATTCTGTTGTCGTGTTTTTCAAAGCTTGATTTTAACTTTTAAAGCTCGCAAATCATTCTTTTGATATAAAATGTGTATTTTCCTGATGACTGGGAAATAGGTGACACTGTAGAGGAAACCAAATGCATACATGACCTCAATTATAACAGGTATCTTGCACCTATCCTTGTTAAAAACATTTCAATTTCTCGATAACTTTTATGAAAATTATTTCCCCTGATCGTACCACGATCTAGCGTTATCCCCGCACTAACCAACGTTACCTCCACCACTTCACCTCTTAACGATTGAACTACAAATACAAAGTACACTAAATTGCTCATTTAAGTAATGAAAGCAACATTACATCATTTTCTTAATAATTTATAACCCAGTAAAGTGTAACCTAAAATGGGGAGATTTTTGCAGCCTGATTACACATTATCTTTCAGTTCGTTCATGAATACAGGGTATCAGATAACTAGTTTTAGATATTAAATTACAGATAAACGTGACAGAATTTGTATAGATAGCAATATTTGTAAAATTTTAACAGTGAAGCAAAATGGCTAACATGAGGATTTATTTAAGAAATAAACGAAATCGGAATTACATTTCATGCTCAATTGTTATAGACAAAGTTTTTAAACACGTAGGCCCATTTACTGAGAGCAAACTGACAGATGTGCATAGGAGGATATCTCATACATTAGGAGAACAGCGTGCATGTATCGATCAGTGCAGTCAACAATACAGAAACGACTTTAGAAGGCAAGTATGCTTCAATGAAAAACGACTGTTGATTTTTTTTTCCAAATTTTAAGTCTTCCGTTATAACCGCTAAACGGAATGGGTTTGATTGCAAATCAATGAAACACCTAAAAAAACTCTGTGAGACGACAAACTAACGAGCCGGAGTAATTGATATTATTATACACGAGAGCTGCAGTGATAGTATCTATGCTTTCAATCACGAGGATACGTAACTGTTTTGTACCCTGTAAAAACTGACTCAAAATAACCACTTCTGCATTGTTTGTCATTGATCTGTATGTAAACAAACAAATTTTCTTAGGGACTTGTAAAGACGTGTACTTCTATTGCGAAACTTTACCCAGACATTATTCTTTGGCGTACGTAGTATATGTATGTGCAAAAACAACATTTATTTAAGTTTTAATGTACTTTCGTAGACGGCACTTTCTGTGTCCCCAATGTTAGTACTAAACATGATGCATAAACTAGGAATGTGTGCTATTTATTGACAGCATCATGCTTTTAATCAACAGCAAACACGAAATGCTTCCTCTGGAACTGCCATTAATGTATTAACTAGGTATGTTCGAATGACATCGCCAAATTACGTGTTAAGTCACACATATTTTCATCGATTCATAAATTTTCTTTGTTTATATTAATAGAGATCCTATAAAACCTTTTATTTTAACAAAAATACGCAATATTAAACAGATCAGCGAGATTGATTTTTTATTGTCTACGGTAAAATCGTTCTTCAAGTGTACGATCGATTTTGATAGATCTGATTCAACGTTATTAGTATCTTCGGATTTTTTTTAAATTTAATTTGTGGTGTTTATGCCGAGGAAGCAAGAAACTTTCTTCCTGTACATCTCAAACAATATTAACAAACCATAATAAAGAATTGTTGTATTTTTTCTAAATAAAATGGGTAAACGAATTGGTCGTTCAAACCAAAATTGAGATTGGGTGGATGGTTTCCCAAGTGGTGGCTCTATGTGAAGCTCATAGCCGCTCAGGACTGTTTGACGTGAAAAAAAGCCTGGTCCACAAGACATCCAGCTTCTTAGAGGAGCATAACCGAAACGAGCTCTCTTATAGGCCGTTAGAGCGTATAACTCGACACACAAAGGTCTCCATTATAGCCCAATGGGCGACTCACGGTAATTGTTCAATTGGCAAAAGCGGCATATAAATGCCTATAGCTATGACAAACATATTCATAAAGACGAACGTAATACGAAAATAATGCATAGCATCAAGTCAGCAGAAGTTGGTATTGGTCTTGATAAACATACCAATTATATATATATATATAGTATTTATGCACTGTGCTGTTTGTAGAGTTGTGTGTTGTTCTATGTTTCTTGTTTGTGAATTTCTGTAGCTTTTTGCATATATATTGAAATCAATATTTTTGAAAAACAATATTTAGGGCCTTTATAATTAAAGACTTTTTTTAAATAAATACACTGTACTTAACATTTTATCGTGCAACGTGGAAAATATCAAAATCATTCTTCTCAAATTTTAATCTGGTCCGTAAGTTAAAGCTACATTTTGTGCCATATCAAATATAGTCGGCGCCCAGGACTAAGCACCGACTAATAATAATAATAAAAACACATACAAATTAAAATAAAAATGACGTGGTGGAGAGTTAAGTATGTCATCGCTATACACAAATAGCATAGCATAACGTTTTATAAACAACTTAAGTTATATATTGCATTCAAAATTATTGAAATGCATCGACACGCTCTCCTTAAAAAACAGTCAATTGAATCAATAGCCACGCATAAAGCCCGCATTGTTGCTGCACTCAATGAACAGGCAGTATCTAATATGAGTATGCAAATCAGTATAGTTTTTCTTTTCTCAATTCAACAAAAAGAGCTTTAAACTGAATACATATGGAACAGTAAAGGTGGTAAATAATAGAATAAAAGAGAGCGTACCCGATACCACTTTAACTAAATACAATGAGCCCGTATATGTTTAGCGTTTACAAAAATGCAGAATATAACAATGTATTAACTTGTTCATGTTTAACTTATAATACAACCTACATTTTCAGTCAATATTTTTGTGGAGCAAACTTCTTCTTCTGTTAATGTTGCATCAGCTTCATACATAACAGAAAACTCTTAGAGTCTTACCTCTGCTGTTCTATCCAACGATGACTGTTTGCCAACAAATCCTACAATAATCACAAACGGTTTATCACATAGCCAGTACATTAAAAAAGTATCTACGAGAATAAGAACTCTTAACATGAAATAGGTCAGTTTATGATCAGCATGTCAATTAATTTATACAAATATGTATGATATGGGTGTAAACAAATATATAAACAATACCTTTCAACTCGGCACTGTCTGCGTAAACAGGGAGTGCGAGCACCTGCTGACCTAATAAATAAAAAAAATCCGCTTGCATCATCGAGCTGAGTCTTAGAATAAAACGTTAGTGAAAGCGAAATTTAAAATAGTCTCAGTATAGACTGAGTCTGAGTTTCAGTCTATAAAAATGTATGTGAAAACAGCCTCTGTTGAGCAGGCATGGTGCTTTACAAAAAAAAATGTTTTAATATGCTTCAAGATGCGCGAGTATAGCAGCCATATCTTATTTTGCCTTAAAGGCGCACAATGATGCAAAAAGATTTCTTTATTATTTGAATGCTTTATTATGTTTCACTCATTTGACTTTAATGGTAACAAAACACATATAATTAAGTACAGAATACTTAGTAGCTACCAGGCTACGAAAAACCAAGTTGAAAAGGGCCAAAAAATATATGATATTGTTCTAATCTGTACCTAAATCATATGCATTTTTATTTTGATCATTAAAGTCTAATGAGTTAAAACGATCATGCATTAAATTAAAACAATTGAATCATGCTACAATGTGCGCATTTAAATATTGTTGGACATTATTTGACCAGCAATTAGCTTGTAATTATTTTCTTATGTTATTTTCTGTCCACCAAACTATTTCTTAGCAACCACCGGCCAGAAGTCATTGTGGGTTGTGATATTTGTGAATTTACTGTACAGTTCACATAATGAGGGTGTGGTGCGAGACACGTTTTTTGCTTGAAAACAATCTCTAGTTTCAATATATTCGTTGAAACCTGATAGTTGAAAACATAACAAACAAATACACTTTATGTAACAAAATAACCGACATGAAGCCACGTACGACTTTGTACAAAAATAAATGTTATTTATAGCAACTGTGTAATAATATCCTATTGACCATGTCACTAACTTAAAGTTAACTTTTAATTGAGCTGTATATGATCATTTTTAATCAACAAGAACGGTTTGTGGGGTCAGATATGTCCCTTTTAAAACATAATATACTATCAATTTAACTTCAAGTGCAGTAACAATATAAAGTTACAAACGTACGTATACTAATGCTTACTGTAATCGTTGCAGGTGGTGTCAAACTTGCCAGGATTGGAGGACTGAACTCTTGAAATACCATCTATATCCTCGGAACATCACATGGTCTGAACTAAAATCATGGGAATGGCCAATCGACCCAACACATATTGTAGAGGTGTTTATGATTCAGGGATACGACAAAACAAACCTCAATCTACAGGACGTGACAGTTTCCTGTAACATTTGGAAGCGTTGTGATGAGTTTCCAAGAAGTCTGATTCCCATAGCAGATGCTGTTAAGAATTGTAGAAATAAGTTCTGCCATAATCTAATGGACTGTGACGATAACTTGAAGACTGAAATGTTCACGACACTCAAGGACCTTGTTCGTCACAATGATTTAACATATTGGCATCGCTAATATCGCAGACCTTTCCGAGCATATTCGTGACCTTGAAAATGACAAATTAACCGAGTATAAACAAGAAATAGAAGAAACGTTACAAGAGATAAAAAGAATATTAACTGATAACAATCAACAAGTCAGTAAACGGTGGAAACTCTTCTATTCCTTTTTTGTAGTGTGCATTGCTTATGTTTTCTACCACTTACATTACTATCCGCATTCAAATCTAATGCAGGGGATATTTACGATAAATTGGATGAGGAATGAGATTGGAGGTAAGACTGTATGTAGTTCTTAGGTCAGTAATTACGAAGTTTACGATATTTATACTTTTGAAAATAACTATTCCTTATGGCCCTCCATTACAAAACCAGCACTAAGGCCTGAAAAAATACATTTGGTTCGGTTTACCTACGGAATAGGCGCCGACCCTACCTTTTTATAGTCAGTTTGAAAAAAAAAATGAAAAACTAAAAAAAAATGATATGTAGTTAAAAACCTTAAATGTTTACTCAGATGATATCTTTAACACCATTCCGCTATGATGAAAATGACATTCTTATATAAATCTAATAATAAAAAAGCCAACCTATCCCTACCTATTTTTGAAAAGGATATAACCCTAACCAAACAATTTTGTTTATAGACCTAAGTATAAATATAAACAAATCCACTAACAGCAGGATATGAACCGGATCGGAATCGTATCCACTGTGTCAAGATAGCCATACACTTTCAAAAATTAAGTTCATGTATGTAACATAAAGTTTAACATAATAAACGTTTCATTTTACAGAGTGTTTGCTAGAAGACATCAACGGGGATTTTCGAAAACCTTTGAGACTGGAGATTTATTTAAAACGCCACAAAGAATTAGTGGGACGAGACTGGCTTTTTAATTTGACTGAACATAATTTGCAAAATATGAATGCTTCCAAGAACGGTCTTGTCCTAGAAGCCGATATGGGTTATGGGAAATCCGCTTTTGTCGTTCATACTGTGTGCGCAGGCAAAAATAGCCAAGGTCATCGATTGAGGGAAATGTTAGTTGCTTTCCATCTTTGCAAATTTGATGTTATTCTTACCAAAAAGCCTGGAGTATTTATCCAAAGACTAGCGTCAATGATTTCCCACTTCATACCAGAATTAATGGACACGCTTAAAATGGACGGTCAATGTTTCACGCATTACCGTGGCGAATTATGCAATGAAGACCCACTCGGATGCACAGATAGTTGCTTAATACATCCTTTAGAAAAACTTATTGAAAGAGGTTTTAAACCTTCTGCTGTTAAAGTGATTCTTATTGATGCCATAGACGAGTGCGCAAAGAACAATGATGCAGACGATAATGCTATTTTTGAAGTCATTCGGAAGAAATTTCATTTATTTCCAAATTGGATTAAGCTGCTTATGACAAGTCGAAGATCAAAACAAATCGTAAGGTTATTACCTGATTTTGATGTGATATCTTTGCGAAGTAAGGACGAAAGAAATTTGAGAGACATCCAGTCATATTTGAACAATACAAATGACAAGATTCTTGAACAAACTGCGAGCTTTATTATAGCGAAACATATGGTTGAATCAAACAACTTTACAGAAGGGAACTTAAGAAATCTTAACCGATTTTATGAAGACCAGTTTGAAAGAATATTTGGAAAGGAATTTGTATTAGCAAAAATTATTCTTGAAGTCACAGCCACTACCTTTTGGACAAAAACAAAACGCAATATAATCAAAATAATTACAAAGACTTCAACAGTGGATGAACGACGCCTTAACAATGAATTCGAAAAGGTTGAACATTTTTTTATAATTGAAAATGATACTTTTTCGTTTAATCACCACTCTGTTGTTGAATGGTTGGAAACTACATCTGCTGAAACGTATAGAATAAGTCGGGCAAATGGTCATAAGATAAATGCTATGTATTTACTGAACGTAATTGCAACAGGTAGGAATATAGTCATTGATGTCGTCGATTTAGCTATACATTTAATGAACTGCGAAAATCTTGATGAATCGATTGATCAATTTAAGAACATAACACTTGAACAAAGAAGGCACATGGAAATTAACTTTTCTGAATCACCATTGATACGATGCGTGAAACGTACTGACTGTTCAAATATACCTAGTGTTTTGTACTTTTATTTCAACAACACTGAAGAGCTTAGTAGCGAGAATTTTACTGCGGCCTACATTGCAGCTTCCACGGGGAAATTGTCCGCTTTAAAAAGTCTTTGTGATCATGGTGCTGATGTGAATTTTAGAGTAAAATCTTACCACGGAACAAAACTTGCAAACGTTCAAGTTGCTACGCTTATAAAACAGTGGGGTTACGGATTACTCGATATTGCCGCTCAAAATGGACATGTACGTATTGTAAACTTCATTTTGACAGGTACGAGAATTTTCGGGAACTACACACATCACATATTGAATGGTTTCAATTTAAAGCCTGTACATCTTGCATGCAAGTATGGTTGTGTTGTGACTGTCAAAGAGTTTTATCGACACAATAAAGAAATCGTTGACTGGCTATGTCTTTATTTTGCATCGGACGGGGGGCATTTTGCTTTGGTGTCGTACTTGGTCAATGAATTGAATATAACCGACGAATTTCGGGAGTGTAATAAAGAGCTGACTTGTCTTCCCAAGGGATCTTTCCGAATGCAAGGAAGGGAAGTAGAGATAGTTAGTCCTTTTGATGAGTGGGGTAATTTGTCATGTGAAAGTGCACTTCATGCAGCAATTCGAGAGGATCACATTGACATTATGAAATCTATCCTGTCCTCTGATGGAGGCTCAACACTGACCCGTCTGGATCGAAGAGGAGGAACCCCATTGATTACAGCATTTCAAACTGATCGAAGCGAAATTGTGAAATATATCATTGAACAACATTACAATTTGGTGAACAGAATCTGTGGAATTGCCACGGGTATCAATGATAAACGTCAGCTTAATCAACGGGGAAAAGTATTACTTAAAGGTTATGAGTGTCAATCGAGTCTTTGGCTTCAGAAAATTATCGCTGGTCAAAATTTAAGATTTGATGATAACGAAGAAGCTTTAGAGTTCTTTACCGAAGTTACAACCGGGTGCTTACCAGCTCATTTTGCTGCTTGCAGCGGCAACATTCAGTTTCTTCAACACCAGGTATTTGACCAAATGATTGACATATTTGCATTACAATGTGACAACAAATACACGCCTTTGCATTCGGCTATCGCTTGCCAAAATATAACTTCGTTTGACTTTATTGTAGATCAGGTCCCTGGGGGGGAATTATACCTGAAATCAGAACGAAGCTCATTCTTTTGGTTTGCTATAAAAGAATCTCCATTTATATTAAAGGAGTCAACCAAACAACCGCTGTCGGATATAATCGTTAAGTTTCTTTCTCGTTTTCCGGATTTGTTAAATGAAACCGATGGCTTTGGAAGAAATCCTTTACATTTCCTTATACAGAATGGACATACCAACGCGCTTAATTGGATCATACGCATGCTTCATGGCAATTTTGACATCTTAATACAACGAAAAGACATGTTTGGCCAGACACCAATCATGTATGCAGTTCGTCTACTAAAGAAACAATACGGGGTTTCCATCTCTTTAAATAATTTCAAGACCGATGTCCACATAGTAAAACGCGCGTTTACTCAAAGCGAATCCTCAATTATTACATGCTTGCAAAGAGCACATACTCAAAATATATCGCGATCTTATTCTGAAAAGGGGATTTTAAAGTTACTGGTTAAAAATCAACTTTTCGAATTCTTTCACACGTTTGTTTTTGAAATACTCTATGACCAAGAAAGGTGCCAACCTGAAATATTTTATGTCATATTGAAAAATGATTTACATGGATTTTTTGTGTGGTACTATTTTATAAAAAGAAACAAGCTGTCCGACGGCCAAATTCTCCAAACTCCATGCCCTCTACATAAAATTATCGAAAAGAGAGCTTATTATGCACATCTCAAAAATCAAATCCAGACAAATGCCGTATTACCACGCTGGAGTTATTTTGTTTTATATTTGTTGGAATCCGTAAGACCTTATATTTTAAAGAGCTGTGAAAAAAACCTTGGTAGAATTGGACTCGATGTAGCCATTGATCAAAAGTCTGTATTTTGGAAATCTCTTTTTCAGAAAAATGGTTTGGTACATAGTTTTCCACTTTTTATGAATTTAAACGAATTTAAAGACGTATTGTCTTTATTGAATAGGTTGTTAGATAAGGATTTAAGTTATTCATATGATGTTTGTTTACAAAAGAACATACATTTGTATGGAAATGGGGTGGCGTTCAGATTCAAAGATGATATGACAGATCATTATACAGAACTCGTAATTACAGGACCACATAACTTTTACGAATTATTCTTCAAAACTCTTAATTAAGAAGTATACATGTAACAGACTCTACACTCAAGAACCCTTGAAAAACAGTATAAAATATTATTCGGTTGCGCTAAATATTTTTCTCGGGAATCAAGATAAAGCTGGCGTGGAAGACAATGACCATGAGCTTATCCAAACCTTAGTTTAAGTTTGCCTAAATTTTCTTTGCACGAAATAAAAGAGTCTGTAGAAAGTGTTTCTGTTGACAAATGAATGATATTAATTTTGCTTTAGACTTTATAATAATTTCTTCAGTCTTTTTGATGTTTTAACACGAAGCTTCACTAGTCTATTCTTAATGTGAGAATCATGCTAGGAAACTAATGGATGGTGAAAGTGGTATACCCTCCTTTGCAGGGTGAGTAAAAGAATTTTCGAATTTCAGAAACATTAACAATAACTTAAAAGCAACATTTTGATTTCGAACATATTCTTATATGGCTGTAATATCACTACAACAAATTTATTTATTTTCAAAAGATATGCGTACTAATCGAGAAATGGTGTATTTTTGTCTGTGTGCAGTTTATATACATATTCGCCAGAGGGTTCTAAGTTGGTTAGTTTTCTTTCTTTTTTAAATTATGTTAAATCACTTGACACGTGAATGTTTATATGTTGATTTAATGTGTTGGTTTATTGTTCTGGTATTAATTTGTATTATGTAAATTATGTTAAGGACGATGCACTTTGTACAAGTTTGAAATTAACATTTCTGTCTGTCTGCTGACTGCCTACCTGCCTGCCTGCCTGTATGTCTTTATTTCTCTCTGTCTACATTTATAGTACATATAATGTTGGTGGTGGTGCTGTTATGCACTGTGTTTTAGGGGAAATGAAACAGTTTGATTTGGCTTTTAGGTAAGGAGTAGATATTCTATTTAGAGGTCAACAGTAAACAAAATAAAAATGATATTATAATCTATAGAGTTATGTTTTAATTGACTGAAATGGATTCTTTTAATATTGCATTAATAAATAACTATTACACCACAACTTACTTTTCAAATTATTGTTAATTATAATTTCAGTTGCAAAATGCTCTATCCTAGAAATGTATATATAAATTGTGTACATATAATGTTGTTGTTGGTGTTGTTATGCACTGTTTTTGGGGGAAATGAAACAGTTTGATTTGGCTTTTGGGTAAGGAGTAGATCAACAGTAAACAAAATAAAAATGCTATTAATATATATATAGTTATGTTTTAATTTATTGAAAATGAATACACTTTTCCAATGGATTATATCAATACTGGATAAATAAAAATTCATTTTAAATAACTATTACACCACAACTTACTTTTCAAATTATTGTTAATTATGATTTCAGATTGCTCTATCCTAGAAATGTAAATATAAATTGTTGAATGTTTAATTGTTGAATGTTTATAATTAAATTGGAGT
The DNA here is from genome assembly GCF_026914265.1 of Mya arenaria. NCBI lineage: Eukaryota > Metazoa > Mollusca > Bivalvia > Myida > Myidae > Mya > Mya arenaria. The sequence goes on from NC_069127.1 coordinate 59,588,075, forward strand.
TTGAAAACAAACTTTATCTGATATTATTATAGGCAATGTTGTGTTTCTTTGTCATGATATACGTGATCATAAATTTTCCCTTGATAATAATAATTACATTGAACATAATGTTCAATATTGTACACAATTCTTAGGTGAAAAATTGTACTTCAGTTTTGAATATTGATATATGTTAAAACTAGACAAATACATTTACAACCTAGAAATTGATGTTTATTTGTGTGCGGTTTATTAATGGTGTGAAGGATCCCCTGCTAACGACGTTGGACTTTACACAAACCATTTACAGTATTGTTGACCCCTTGTTTGAAAAGGATTATATATTTAAAGAAAAAACATGTTTCGTCAACATTTCATATCGTAATAACAACAATGGTTTGATGACGATTGTATAACAGCAAAATGTATTTACTCGGGTGCTGCGAACATGTATAATCATTGTAAAACGAACACAAATAGAATACAAATGTGATCTTTGAAAATTATTTTTAAATGCTCGTTAAGCGTAAGCGAAACTTGTTTAAAGCTGCTAAAGGTAAAAGTATTGAGCAATTACTCTTTTCTAAGCCTAAGGCCTTTTTGACATCTTTTAAAAAAGCAAAACGGAACAGTAGTAATGATATTTCGTTGCATGATTTTATTAAATATTTTTCAGAATTAGATGATGTTATGTGACAAACCGAAAATGTTGAAGCCGAAGCTTTTGTTAGAAATAACGATTTCTCAAATACAAGTGACAGTGTCGAACTGTTTTTAAATGGTGACATAACCGTTGATGAAATAAATGCTGCTGTAAAGACATTAAATCGTATCAAATCTTATGGGCCAGATGCCTTGTTAAATGAATATTTCATAGAATGTATGGGTTTACGACTGTGTGATATGTTTAATGCTTTTTTAAACAGTGGTTGCTTCCCAGATAGCCAGACTATAGGAATTGTTATACCTTGATAGAAAAAGGGAGCTAAACATGATGTAAAAAATTGTTGAGGTATTATCCTAGTTAGTTGTATGTCAAAACTGTTTACGACGATACTTAACAACATAATAATATCTTTCTGTGATGAAGCAAATGTGTGTCAGATGCCGAGTATGGTTTAAGAAAGGGTATACCAACAATTTATGCTTAGTTTGTTTTATTAAAAAAATATAACGAAACTAAACGTCTGTATTGTGTATTTGTAGATTTTAAAGAGGCCTTTGATTGTAATTACAGAAATGCTTTATGACTTAAAATGTATAAAACCGATATTAAAGGTAAAGCTTTAAGAATTGTTAAACATATGTAAAATCGGCTGTTAAAGTGTTAAATAATTATTCTGATTTTTTTCGAATATGTCATAGGCTTGGGGCTGGGTGAAGTTATGTCTCGTGTTTTGTTTTCTCTGTTTTAAGATACTTTATTACTATTTTTACAAACAGGTATGAATTCAGGCACACTAAAGACTAAACTAGGTAACACACCCGAAGATAATAATACGTTACTTTCATTTTTAGAAGTTTACTCTAATAAATGGAGTCTAGAAGTCAATATAAATTAAACAAAATACATGGTATTTCGTGAAAGATGTGGTCTGTTAAGATATGAAAAGTTTCGATACAATAAATAATTGGATGGAAGAAGTTGTCAATGACCTCAATTGTTTGGGGACTGTTTTCGATTAGACAGGAGTGTTTTTTTAGGCCTGATTTGGGGCCGAAATTCGGCCCCATTCCCCTCTCCAAAAAGTATATATTTTTCCCCTATTTCAGTAAAAAATTCCCCTCCCGACGATGTCAAAATCGTCCTCTAAAATAACTTTGCCGATCGTAATTACGGCACTTTTCAATACGGTAAATGCAGTTTGGCGCCGCATTTTACACGTAGTGATCATACGTGCTAGTCTCCCTTGATTGATCGGTATCGTTCAAGCGCTCGGAAAATTAATTATATTACGATTATACGAACAAACAAGCGTCCCGTCAATCTTTAAAATCAAAATGTCGCACAACGCGAAATTTTACACCAAAAAGATTGACAAAAAGGCTGCTGCCGGCTCGAAGAAGATAGATGTTTTATTTAAACAATCTTGTATGTCTATTGCGCCTGCTAGCAGCAGCACCAGCGTTTGTAGCACTTCTTATACCAGCTCTGAAACTTTCAGTGATGATAAATCTTGACAGTCTTATAAGAATATGTATGAGAGTGCCAAAAGAACTGTCAGCAGGGGACATTGACAACATAATCAACCTTTACAATATGAAACAAAGAGATATTGCTTTGTAGATTGCTTTCACTTTCACTTTGATCTTGTTATGTATATGCATATGATCAATTTATTAAAGAGGAAGACAAAGCTTTAATGATTTTTGCATTTATACATTTTCCCCTTTTTGCCCTTTTACGACGCGATTTTCCCCTCCTGACGGGCCCTGGCCCCATTCCCCTAATAGTGAAAAAAAAACACTGGACAGGTACATTTGCCAGAAACCATGAACACTCAAGTGTAAAAGCCCTTAAAGCACTAAATGTATTATAAGCTTATTGCAATAAGTATAACATCAAGCTAAACATTAGTTGTCAAATTGTTTATGTTTTTGTTTGCTCAATACTAGGTTATGGGTCAAAGGTTTGGGGACTCGGGAAATCAAAAGAAATCGAGCGCATTCATTTGAAGTTTTGTAAAATAATTTAAAATGTACGCATAAATACTTCCAATTGTGCTATAAATGGGAAACTAGGCCGTTATATATTACGATATATTAGAATTTTAAAGTATTGGTTCAAAGTTGTTGAAACAGATAATGTTATAATCTAGGAAATATATTATATGTCTGTTAAGGACTGTCAAAATTGTAAACGTATTTTTTTTCTGGTGGTAAAAATATTCTAAGCAAGCATGACTATGCATATTATTTTGATAACCCACTGTTCTATAATGTTAACACATTAGTCAGTTTATTCAGAGAAACATTAATTGATACATTTAAGCAAACGTGGGGTAGTGACACGTTCCAAACCTGTATTATGATTTTAAAAGTACATTAGACTTTGAACAATAATTGAAATTTTACCACATGACTTACGATGTTGTAATACTAGATAAAGAGTGTCTGCTCCTTCATTAAGAATCCTTACCGGAAGATAATAACAAATAACAACATTCCTAGAAATGAATGTTATTGTACTTTTTGTATTTCCAATGATCTAGAAGATGAATTTCATTTCATATTATTACTATGTCCTTATTATAACGATATCAGTAGGAACTACCTTAAGAAATATTTTATGTCAAACCAAGCATGTATAAGTCTATAAAACGGCTAAAGTCAGACAACAAAAATACTGTATTTAAATTATCCAATTATATAAAAGAACATCGAACTCCATTACATATAATGATAAGTTTATATCAGTTCATAGTCATATTTTATATTTTGCTTATATGTTTTTCACGTGTGACAAATTATTCATATCTACTTATTGACATTGAATGTATCTAATATGTATTGTAAGTGACATGTTGTATTGCCGTTATATATTTCTTTTTATATTCTATGACAATGTACCTTGTGGGTATACGTCAAATAAAATTATGTTTTGTTCTGTTCTGCTCTATTAATATCAATAAATAAATTCATTTTCGGTTTTGTGTTACTGTAAGATATTGTTAACATCTAACAGCCATATTCAATATTATTACTTTGAAAATGTCTAGGTTCGTAAGCACAATCATAAAAGTACTTAATTAGTTCCTCCATCCTTGTCATGACTTTTTAATCATATGTAATTGCAGTATTCTTTACAACTATATAATCGTTTTGTACAAGTTGTTGATGATATCCGAGTATCCTTGATTTTAACTATGCTGTAGTAATCATATTTGCTTTTTTTAATAAAACTGTGTACTTTCTTGTTAAAACTGTACTAGAATAAAACTTTAAACCGATAATTGTGTTATTTAAAAGAAATATTTCATTCCTCATTCTCAGTATCAAACATACATATATTTCCTAAATTTTAAACGAAATTGTCCAATATCTGTGTCCAATTATAGATTTTTTAAGTAAGAAAACATGAATCTCCAGTGTTTAAGAATTTTCAAGGGCAATATCTTCTGCAGTACGGCAACTTTGACTTTCTCTGTCGTTTTTTTTAGCATTTGCAAATTTTTGGGATTTGGACAGTCTCATTTTTTTGGACCCGGATTTGGAGAAATATTCAAGATGGCGGATAAATCGACAAATTATCGTGAAATTTCCGAAGTTGGTTTAAAGGCATCCAACTGGATTATAACAATGGATAATTAATGAGAATTATGAATAATTAATTGATTTACATCATTACCGTGTGGTAAGAAATGCTTAATTCAACGCAATATCAATGATGACGGATTGGGAAATGTATCTGGTGAAAGGGCGAAATTTATACTGTACTGTTTGTATCAAATTTACCCACGATTCAAAGTAAAATGTAAATACGGAACTCAAAATGAAGATATGTGATCTTAGTGAAATTCCACACAAGAATTTGAGTGCCATAAAAGGTAGAGACCAGTACAAGTTATTAACAGTTGTTTGAAAAATATTGTCAATGCCGGACATTGATGAGAAAATGACTCACACAATTGTCAAATATTTTGCACAAATAAATCATGACGTTTCAAACCATTGCAACTTATTAAGTATGAAATTCCGAACAAGAGTTACTATTAATGAATGTGACAAAATGGACACGGCGCTAACCCGTCTGTAATATCGGGACGGCGCTTATCTCCGGCCAAGAATGCCAAGGTTTGAACTCTATTAAGGCTCTTTATATGACTAGGCAAAGGTAAGTGTAATTCTCTAATAGTAAAGGATAATAATGTCTTACAGGGCTTTCCCAAGAAATTATTTTAGGCGCACCTAAGGGTTGGTACGTGAGGTGGTAACCCCCTTTCGCATGTGGACTTTTTTGCACAATTTGGTTCACACTAAGAAAACAATACTTGAATAAGGAAAAAACAAAACAAACTCTTACTTATCATGTTTATTAACCAGGTTTTCACATAGTGAAACATGGTTATTAGAATGGCGAACGTCGTTGTTCGGGCGGGCGGGCTCACCTATGAAACTGAATAACTTTAGTAAAGGTTGACATATCTTGACCAAACTTGGTCTATAGAAAGAGTTTATGGGTAATGTTCAATGGATTGGGGTCCATAGGGTCAAGGTCAAGGTCACTGTTACTAAAAATAGAAAAACGGTTGAAACTGAATAACTTTAGTTAGGGATGACATATCTAAACTAAACTTGGTATGTAGGAAGAGTTTATGGATACCTTTCATGGGATTAATAGAACAATGGTTGAAACTGAATAACTTTAGTAAGGGTTGACATATCTTGAATAAACTTGGTCAATAGGAAGAGTTTTTTGAGACCTTTCATGGGATTACGTTTAGGGTCCCTAGGGTCAAGGTCAATGACACTGTTACTAAAAAAAAAAAAACGGTTGAAACTGAATAACTTTAGTAAGGGATGACATTTCTTGACTAAGCTTGGACTATAGGAAGAGTTTATGGAGACCTTTCATGGGATTGCATTTGGGGTACTAGGTTCAAGGTCAAGGTGACTGTTACTAAAAATAGAAAAATGGATGAAACTGAATAACTTAAGTTAGGGTTGACATATCTTGACCAAACTTGGTCTATATAAAGAGTTTATGGATACCTTTCAATGGTTTGCATTTGGGGTCCTTAGGTTGAAGGCCCTTAACTTAAAATAGATAAACAGACACATGCTGAAGTTCTTCTGTCAATCATTAAAAACCTGGTTTCGTCGCATTGCGGCGTTTCTTGTTTCATTATGAAAATACGTGGAATCAGTTTGTTACGAGCTTATATAAAAACACTGTCGTCCGTATAACACTACTCTTATTCTTAAGCTTTGTAATAATATTTTTAATATTGTTTAAGAAAACAACAATAACAAAATATAACTATTACATAAGATGTTTTGTTCATTTCTTTAATAGAACATCTAGTAATGCACAGCAGGGCACTCAGATCTGATAGTCAGCACAGGGCCATAAAGATTCAGATAAATACACAGAAGTTGTGTACTATACATGGATTAGGGGAGCGCGGTCACTTATAGAAGGCTTAAACTAGGCCTTTGACGCAATACGATTTTCAAGCGCTCCGGCGATGCTTTTTTAAACAGACGCCCAGTAGCACCTGGGGAAGCCTTGCATAACTTAATGACGCATGCCGGGGCATATGAATATATACAGCAAAACGGATGTATACAGTATTTCAGAGGCCAATTGAAAGAGGAAAAACTTTGTAAATCTTTTCCTTAGAAGCTAGTGGCCCAATTAGAAAATAAATTCACAGAAATGTTCCTAAAATTCTTCCAAGCCATGTTGAATCGTGGAAAACTTGGCCCACAGGGTGCAGGGCTAGTGTTCTCTATATGACTGTATGCGACACTTCGAATATCTCTCCTCAGAAACCGTTAGTAATATTTTAAAATTTCACGGAAATATTGCCAAGGTAGTCCTTTATCAGAATCCTTTAAGACATGTTGTTTCGTTAAAAAACTTTGCCAACACGGGACGGGGCTAGTTTTCACTATATGACTTTATGACAATCACCTCCAGAGAAAGTGCTGGCCAGATTTCAAAATAATTTCACAGGAATGTTCTTTATGAGACCCTTAATCGAATTGTTTCAAGCCAGGTTGGATCATTAATATATGGCTATATGGGAAACCTTGAATATCTCTCATCAGAAACCGTTGACTATTTTTCAAAATAATGTTATAGAAATGTTCACAAAGTGAGATCTTTAATCAAATTCCTTCAAGCCATGTTGGTAAGTTAAAAGTTTGGCTATCAGGGGCGTTGCTAGTTATTACTGTAAGACTTTATGGATATTTTTATTCAAAAACCAATGGTCAAATTTTAAACTAACTCTTAGGTGACTCTCGAATTCCTTAAAGCCATGTTGGTTTATAAAGAAGAGGGCCATGATGGTCCTGAATCGCTCACCTGAAATATGTGAAGAAAACACTATTCAAAACATGTGTTGGTTATTACAGCGAATTGACATGTACGATGTCATTAGATGGCTTTGACAATATTTGATTTTGTCAAACATAAAGCCTTACATAGGGACCAGTTCATAACTTTCAGAAAAATATATAGAGGCCAATTGTTTGTTTCAGTTTAAGGTATGCAATATATTTCACCGAGTGCCACGATTGGACTATTACTTTTGGTATTACACGGTACACGGAGAATATATATATATATATATGTGTGTGTGTGTGTGTGCGTGCGTGCGTGCGTGCGTGCGTGCGTGCGTGCGTGCGAGCGTGCGTGCGTGCGTGCGTGCGTGCGTGCGTGCGTGCGTGCGTGTGTGTGTATGTATTTATCAACTTTCAAAAAAATAGGTTTTAAAAGAAAACAGCCTATTAAACAAGTATTGAATATATCTTTAGGAATATAAAGCCTTAATTGAGGACTGTATGGCAAAATTATGATGAGTTCCCTGAAGATGCATGATAAGGTAGGCAATAATTAAACCGGTAAACCTAGAAGTAAGTAAGTCCCAAGATTGAGGTCACTATATGTTTAACTCAGATTTAAGGCTTCCATATAAGCCCCCCTATAGACCGTCATTAAGAAGGCAGGGGTTGCGTTTTTTTGTAGCGCAGGCCTTGTTTGTCCGTATAAGTGTTTCTTAATATTGCAAAAAGCTACAGAAACAAGCTCAGTAGCAAAAAGTTTAAACATAAACCCGATTAAGTGGGCAAACGCCAAATACATATGACATAAAATCAAAAACAAGAAACATAGAAGAACAGCACAAAATTCCACGAACAGCACAGTGTATACATACTATATATATATAAAATAGGTATGTTTATCAAGAATTTTTAGGTATCGCCTTCGAACGGTCAGTAAAATGTAAACAGTAGACGAAGGCATATGTGTTCAGCTCAGACCCGGTGTCCATATTTGCCTCTCTTTTGGCCAAAATCAGTAAGCGGAGGACGCTATACGTTCAGCTCAGACCTATTGTGTTCATATGAGTGTCTCCTAAGCCGACAACCAGTAGGCGGTGATCACATTATATTCAGCTCAGGCCTATGATGTCCATGTAAGTCACTCTAAAAGCCCACAATCAGTACGCGAAGGTTGTAATGTGTTCCGATCAGAACTAATATGCTTCTTGATGGGTGTCGTAATGCAACAACCTTTTAGTAAAGGTCAAAATATATTCAGCTTAGTTTCAGCCTTATGGTATATTCAACGGCGACAACCAGTAAGCGGGGGTTAATTAAAGTTCAGCCCAGGCTTAGCTTTACCCTATGAGTGTCTCCTAGACCAACAACCAGTAGTATGAATTAACTTTATAATCGCCTCGAGCTTAGTTTGTCTTTGGTAGTGCCTACATGGGAAACAACCAGTAGTCTGAGTTACCTTTATAATCGCCTCGAGCTTAGTTTGTCTTTGGTAGTGCCTACATGGGAAACAACCAGTAGGCTGAGTTTACTTTATAATCGCCTCGAGGTTAGTTTGTCTTTGGTAGTGCTTACATTGGAAACATCCAGTAGGCTGAGTTACCTTTATAATCGCCTCGAGCTTAGTTTGTCTTTGGTAGTGCCTACATGGGAAACAACCAGTAGGCTGAGTTACCTTTATTATCGCCTCGAGCTTAGTTTGTCTTTGGTAGTGCCTACTTGGGAAGCAACCAGTAGGCTGAGTTACCTTTATAATCGCCTCGAGCTTAGTTTGTCTTTGGTAGTGCCTACTTGAGAAGCAACCAGTAGGCTGAGTTACCTTTATAATCGCCTCGAGCTTAGTTTGTCTTTGGTAGTGCCTACTTGGGAGACAACGAGCAGACAGAGGTCTGTACATAATCAACTCCGGCTAGGCATGTAAGGTAAAAAGTCAGTAGACGGAGTTCACTATATGTTAATCTCCGGAATAATATGTCCCTAACGGTGTCTACTAATGCGACAACCAGTTGGCGGGAATCACTGGATAGTCAGCTAAGGCCTTGTGTGTTCTTTTTAGAGTCTCCTAAGGCGACAATCAGACCTAGCCTCACTATTAGTCGTTATGGAATATATATGGAAGTCTACAAAGAGTGGGCGGTGGTCACTATGTGTATAACACATGCCTCGAGTAGCCCTATAAATACATCTATATACGCATAAAAATAGTATCTGGAGACTGCTATATGTTCAGCCCTGCTGGGCCTACTTTGTCCATATGAGTATTTTCAAAGCCGATAACCAGTAGACGAAGACCAATATATATTCATCTCAGGCCTAGTTTGTTCTTGAGAGTGTCTCCTAAGCCAATCACAAGTAGGCAGAGATCACTATACCTTCAGCTCAAAGTTAGGACTTCCATATTAGCCTCCCAATACGCACCCAGTAGCCGAATGTTACTATATGTTTAGCTCATACCTAGTAAGACCCTTTTAAGATCTCCTTAGTTTGTCTCCATTAGTATATCCTATGGCGACAATCAACAGGCCGAGGTCTCTATATGTTCAGCTTAGTTTGTCTCTATTTGTATATCATAAGACGAAATTCCGTAGGCTGAGATCTCAATAGGTTCAGGCTACTTTGTCTGTATAAATCAATCCTAAGGCGACAACCAGTAGGCGGAGGTCTCTATATGTTCAGCTTTTTTGGTCTGTATGAGTATATCCTTATGCTACGACCAGTAGGGGGAGGTCTCTGTATGTTCAGATTTTTTGGTCTCTTTCAGTATATCGTACGGCGACAACCAGTAGGCGGAGGTCTCTATATGTTCAGCTTAGTTACTCTCTATTACTGTATCCTAAGGCAACAACCAGTAGGCGGAGGTCTCTATATGTTCAGCTTAGCTAGTCCCTATTAGTATATCCTAAGGCAACAACCAGTAGGCGGAGGTCTCTATATGTTCAGCTTAGTTTATCTCTATTAGTATATTTTAAGGCGACAACCAGTAGGCGGATGTCTCTTTATGTTCAGCATTGTTAGTCTGTAAGTATATCCCTAGTCGACAACCAGTAGGCGGTGGCTCTTAGGCGACAATCAGTAGGCGGAGGTCTGTTTATGTTCAGCTTAGAACATATCTATAAGTATATCCTTAGGCGACAACCAATAGGCGCAGTTCTACTTACGTACAGCTTAGTTGGTCTCTATTAGTATATCTCCTAGGGCGACAACCAGTCGGCGGATCTCTCTATGTGTTTAACTTTTTTGGTCTTTATTAGTATATCCTAAGGCGACCAAGAGTAGGCGGAGGTCCCTTAATGTTCAGCTTGGTTTATATTTTTAAGTGCAACAACCAGTAGGCTGAGGTCTCAACATATTAAGCTTAGTGTGTCCATTAAACGACAGCCAGTAGGCGGAGGTGTATATATGTTCAGCCTAGTTTTTCTATATAAGAATATCTTAAGGCGACACCAAGTAGGCGGAGGTCTGTCTATGTTCAGCATTGTTAGTCTGTAAGTATATCCTTAGTCGAAAACCGGTAGGCGGAGGTCTCTATATGTTCAGCTTATGTTGTTCTCTATTAGTATACTCTTAGGCGACAACCAGTAGGCGGTTGTCTTTATATGTTCAGTTTAAATTGTCTCTATTAGTATATCCTTAGGTGACAACCAATAGGCAGAGTTCTTCTTACGTACAGCTTAGTTGGTCTCTATTAGCATATCCTAGGGCGGCATCCAGTCGGCGGATGTTTCTATTTGTTCAGCTTCTTGTGTGTTTCTATTAGAATATCATAAAGACACAACCAATAGGCGGAGGTCTCTATATGTTCAGCATTGTTTGTCTCTATAAGTATATCCTAAGGCTACAATCAATAAGCAGAGGTCTCTGTATCTTCAGCTTAGTTTGTCTCTATAAGTTTATCCTAGGGCGACAACCAGCAGGTGGATGTGTCTATTTGTTCTTCTTAGTTTGCCTCTATTAGTACATCCTAAGGCGACAATCACTAGGCCGAGCTCAGTATATGTTCAGCTTTGTTTGACATGTAGCTCAACCTCAGACCAAGCAGCCAAGTGTTGATTCTCAACTTCAAAACAAGTAGGGAAACATTGTAACTCAATCTCAGAACAAGCAGCCAAACATTGTTGCTTTACTTCAAACAAAGTAGCCGATTGCTCAACTCAACTTTATTCAGTACAGTGCTGAAGCTCAACTTACGACCAAGCAGTCAAGTGCACTAGCTAAACTTCAGACCGAACGCTAAGCGTTGATGCTCAACGTCAAACCAAGTAGCCCAGTACTGAAGCTCAACCTTAGTATAGATAGCAAGTATTGCATTTCAACCTCAGACCAAGCAGTCAAGCATTGTAGCTCAACTGCAAACCAAGTAACCAAATGCTGTAGCTCAACTTTAGACCAATTATCCATGCATTGATGCTCAACTTTAAACCAAGCAGCAATCTGCTGTAGCTCAACCACAGACCAATTATCCATGTATTGATGCTCGACTTCAAACCAAGAAGCGAAGTGTTGTAGCTCAACTTCAAAACAAGTAGCCAAGTGTTGAAGCTCAACCTCAGTACAGATAGCCTAGTACTGTGTTCAACCTCAGGCCAAGCAGCAAAGCATTTCATATCAATTTTTAACCGAGGATCCAAATGCTGAAGCTCACCCTCAGTACAGGTACCTAAGTATTGTATTTCAACCTCAGCTCAAGTTGACAATTCCTATAAAAAAATTAAGAACAGGAAGACTTTGAAGTTCAAACAAAGACCAATTATTGAAATTATTATAACTGAAACTCAGATCATATAGCGGCACAGATAAAGCAGGCATGTTTTGTAGATCAACATCGGATCAATTAGCCATGTATTGTACTGTAACGTAAAGCGAAGAAGCCAAATATTGTAGCTAGATCTTAAACTAAGTAGGCATATCCTGATCATGAAGTTCAAAGTAACAGCAAGAAGGCAGGTGTTGTTGCTGAAGACATACCAGGTAGCCAAATGATGTAGCTCAACCTCAGACAAAGTAGCTAAGTGTTGTAGCTCATCCTCATGTCAAGAAGACAGCTGTTTTATTTTACCAATATGCCAAGTGGTCAAGTGTTGCCTACCATCGAAAGTTCAATATAGTCCTTGATTAACCTACCTAGTTTTTTATATATAGTATGTATGCAATGTACTGTTTGTGGAGTTTTGTGCTGTCTTTCCATGTTTCTTGTTTGTGTTTTTTTTATGTTCTGTGTCTTTGGCGTTTACCCAGTGCCATTAAACAGGGTTTATGTTTATACTTTTTGCTACTGAGCTTGTTTTTGCATTTCGCATAAATTTAGCACTGGCTATTGGTTTCTTGGACTTTTGACTTGGTTCATTTGTGTCGAAAAAAATATATGAAGTATATCTCTGCATATCTCTAAGGGTACGCTACTCATTTCAAATTATTAAGTTTTAAATTTTATTAAATTAGGTGGTGGTTTTTGTTTTCTCTTTCAAGCACTAATAATAAGTAATTGTAAAGTCGTTGTTTTTGTCTGACAATTCAGAATATCATTCCTAAAATGTGTTGTACAAGCTTTAATGGCCAGTTGGTATTTTGGAAATGATATCAAATTTCCATATAGGATAGGTAATAAAAACATGCTCGATAAAACCTATAGTAAATTCTAACATCGAATTGAAGTCAATGGTATTTAATAATAATATCTGTCGACTTTCGTCAAACATTGCATTGTTAATGGTTTACATCAATACAGTCTTGTATGATTTGCTTTAAACCGAACTTTCACTAAGAAACGTGACTTTTGTTCTACATAGAGGATATTTATTTAAGGATCATTTTTACAGCTTTTCAAAACATCTGGTTTAACAAATTCAAACACAAATAAAGCAAACTCTTTCAGACTCTGTAAAAGCCATGTCAACTCTTGATTTTTCTACCGGTATATGTCCGTCACGTTCGGTTCTTTCACCACGTACTATAAGTAGAATATCCTCAGTTTGATGCAAAATGAAGGCATTTGCAGTCAAAACTCGCTTTGTTGTAATGATATAACACCTTGACAGTATCAACATTTCTAGACTCGCACGCTACATGCTGCGGCATTAAATTGATGTCATTCAATACGTTCATTGCAGTCCTGTTAAAATGTCAGTTTATTTCCTGTGCGTTTTGTTTTCCTCAAAACCAGGCAAAAATATCACATCTAAATCAAACAAAAGCTGTGCATTTGACTGCAATCTTCGACCGGTAATTAACAGTTGTATTCAATACTGAATTGTTTCACATCGGCATTTTTCGAATTCTTACGTTAGTCAGTGACATCGATAATGATCTGATCAATTTCACACTAGATAGTGTAAAACTGTATGTCAATATCCCTTGTATTTTAAATGTATTACCCAACGGAGCCAAAAGAGTGTTTTTTCATAGAAATAGTAAAAAACTTACATTTATATTCTTAAAGTAAGTCAATATGAGTTCAACAAAATATATTTACATCTATTACACACTAGGTTTGGACTTGAATACGCCATAAGTCGTCTTGAAATAAATATTTTCAGTAACAATTTCAAATAAGTACAAGAAAGACCATTGATGCAAAGCATCAAAGGGCGCCGTTTAATAGTTTATGCATTTGTTATATGTTGAAAAACAAGAAATGTCAAGGCCAACAGGCATATTACAATGCATCGAACCGCATCCATGAAATTCTCAAAATATTTGTAGTATTCTGCTTAACAACATAGGCTAAAACATTGAAATTGAAGAGTTTCAAGTTGAACATTTCATTAGGGGTGTGGTACATTAATGAACACGACAGAATTAGGGTGCTTGTGCACTGTACTTTTTGTCATTGCCACCTATCCATATACCAAGTTTTATTTCAATACCATGAGTATTTAGAAAGTAATTCTGCAATTAGCTGAAATACAGCTATAGTCATTGTGCACTGCACTTCCTCTTGTTGTGCTTTACCATTGAATGATGTTTAATGAAATTCCAAAAAGTGGTTTTCTTGTTATGCTACGGACAGGAAAAGGAACAAAGGGAATAACTCTTGCAATTCGCTGAAATATAGTTATTGTCCTTGTACACTGCAGTTCTCATCATTTAGGGGGAAGGGGGCAAAGTCACCATGATGGAATGATAACTGGAAGGGAAGAATAGGTTTCCTGATTATATGGGGAATTCATCATGAAGAAGTGACATGAAATAACATTTTTTGTAGTACTTTAATAAACATTATCATTTCGTCTGAAAGTTACAAACATAAATAGAACATAATTATTGAACTGTTATATAAAAAGAGAACATTGTTTACTAGATGAAATGCATTTATAACATAACATGCCATGTTTTTAGCTGTGTAATTATACTTAAATGTAAGAAATTGGACAAATTGCATAAAAAACTGGTCAATGGAGTTATAATGTTAACCTCTCCATTTACATGGTAAAGAAGAGTTGAAATGGATGTTTTTAGTTGATAGTGATATTAACACAAAAATAGCATGTGTCTTATAGGACAATGGCAAATTTTTCAAATATGATAAAAATAATGCATACAAACTGAATTTGTATCAGACTATGTATGAAAGAAATAATACTGTTTCTATTTTTCACAAAGGTTTTGAAATACAACAATGCACATATAAGCATAAATAGGCCAAATATGCACAAAATAATAGTAAACAATGTATGAAAGTGATACTGAACACTTATAATAATTTCTTTGTGCATTAAATGAATATATACCAGAAAAGTAATACTAAATCAAGTCCAACATGTAAATAAGTTTGAAGAACACCCCTTTATGAATATCTTCATAACAAATCAGAGTACATGTAAACAATAATCATTTATATAATAAGTATCAAATGTGTCTACTTTAAAGTGTGTTTTCATTTGCATTAAATTAATATATTCCAGAAAAGCAATTATAAAAATCCTTAAATGTGTAAGAAACTGAAGACAACAAAGAATAATACCCATTTATGAATATCTCCAAAACAAATCAGAGGTCACCTAAACAATAATCATTCATACAATTAGTATCAAATGTGTCTAGTTTTTGTGTGTCTGCTCATTATCTTTAAATGAGCATCTTTAAAGTGAAACTCTCATTTGAAATCAATACATATATGATATAATTGTATTATAACACACATCAAATTGACTGATAAAACAATAACTACTTACTAAATTATGCATTTACTGAAATATTGTTTACTGATTTATAACAAGCTTGTGACCCTGTTTATAATAGCAGAAAGCATGACAAATATTAAATGATTGGTGATTGCTAAAAGATTTACTGTGGTCTACTATAGTATCACAAGGCAGAAATACCATGTTTTATGTTCGTTCTTATTAGCAAATTGAACTCAAAATCCTTCATTAGAAACATTGTTGTTGACATTTATCAACCCATTTTGAAAAATCAAAACAATAATATTAATTGTGATAAGTCTTGTTTGGGAGTAAGAGTGCATCTTTAAAAATAGTGTGAGTTTTTTCGACTTTATATGAAATATGTACCAATTCAATTTGACAAATGAGACAATTTTTTTAAGTTAGGAAATAGAAGTAGTAATTGTACATAATACAAAACAACAAAAAAATTGACGAAGCTCAATATAACAGGAAATCTATATGAAAACAAAAATCATTAAAGGCCATAATTATTTAAACTGAATTAAGGTATTAGTAATACACACTTTAATAAAAGCTTTCACAGACAACATAGTTATTATCATGGTACACTATGGGACTTTTATCCAAATTTTGAAGATATTTTACTGTGAATTAAAAGAGTAATTTAAGTTTCATTACACCCAACCCCAAACTCCAAGGGCTACAAAGAGCGACAAGTAAATATTTTGTCTATATTTGATTGTTTTTCATATTATCAGAGCTTATAAAATAAACACAACAGTTTCTGGTGAAATTAACTTCAGTTAACAGAAAACATAAGTTCAACCGAACAGCATTATTGATACACATGCAAAAAAAAAATCATTTTGATTGATCTTGTGAGTCTTCTGAACAGAGTAGTATTTCGATGTTTGAAAATATAAAGCAGTTTAATAAATTCATAAAAAATAATTAATAATAAGACAACATGCTGAAATCATTTTAAATTAGGGATGGAAGCGAATATCCGAATATCCGGATATCAGGATATTAGATTGGTATTCGGATACTAAAATTGGTATTCGGATATTCGTATAATTTTCTTAATATTTTTTGTATAAATTATGCGGTTAAAATGGTCGATTAATTAGTGTAGGTCTTAAACATCTTAGCGTTTAGACTGTTTCAGGTGCTGCACAGACTGATTGGCGAAGCGTGATGGGTGTCATAAACCGTCTGCTATTAATTGGTTGTTTGCACAAGGCGCGAGATTGCATCTTTTGAAGGGTTCATGGTCCTGTTTATGAAAACAAGTGTTGTTTATGGTCTCTGAAGTGGCTAATTGGCACTAATTGGCAATAGTTGACATCAATGATGACGTAAAAATTACAACGTAGGTTTTCCGGTTAGCGCAGTGGTTAGCACACTCGCTTCTCACCAAGGCGACCCGGGTTCGATTCCCGGCCTTGGCGCATGTGAGTTTGGTTAGTGGTCACCAAGCCGGACAAGTGGGTTTTCTCCGGGTTCTCCGGTTTCCCCCACAACACAAGACCACACTCTCGCGCAACATCGTGCCAACGAAAGTGAATAATATAAGTTGTTATAGCTTGTTTCACAATCGTTGTAAAATTAAATAAAGTTTAAACTAATGATGACGTATATGATATGTGCATAAATCCATACGATTTAACTGTCAAATCACAAAGTAACGTCATGCAATCAGTAGATTATTAACCAATCAATTATCTTAATGAATATGCATAAATCAAGTATTGATGTCTGAATAAAATTATTAGAAAAAAAATCGTTTCATTTCTATTTTATTCCCAATCAGTTAACATCGTTTCAAAGTTTATCAATTGAGCAATCTTGTCAAAACTGGAACTATGCCTCCGAAAGTGACTTCTAGTGTTTGGAAGTATTTCACTAAAACTGAGGATGGTAAAAGTGTTGTGTGTAACTTGTGTAGTGTGAAACTTGTGTATTGTGGTGGGACTTCAAATCTAAGGAATCACATGAAGAAGCATCCTGTGTGCAGTCCGCCATCAACTCCATCTAAGACCCACCTGAAGCAGACGACACTTGACGTCACTGTTTCCACCCCTCCGAGGATGCAGGCTGCCACGACGGAGAGGGTTACCCGAGCGGTGACGGACTGGGTCGTACGTGACTGCCTTTCACTCAGCCTCGTCGACGGCCAGGGGTTCCGTGATATGATGGCCTTGGCGGCACCGTCTTATACAGTAAGTGTTATACAAATGTATTGTATACATGTACAGCACGTGCAATCATTTTGATATTGTCATTCCTGTGCTAATCTTAATGATTGTCCAATTATGAGCATCGCTACCTATTTCCTGTTATAGCAGTTAGGGTTAGGGTTACCATTCAAAACTATGATATATTTCAGGTACCTACCCGGCCGACAGTTCGTGCGAGGGTTGAGAAGAGTACGCAGACGAACGCTCCAACCTCATCTCCCGGCTCGAGAAGGCGACGTCTGTCTCCCTCACGACAGACACGTGGACGTCCAACTCTACCGAGAGTTTTATCGCCGTGACAGCCCACTACCTTGACGCCGAATGGATCCTCCATTCGGACGTCTTGATGACCAGAGCAATGCCAGAGCGTCACACAGCCGAGAACATCGCGTCCCGCCTACAAGAATGCGTAAGGGAGTTCGGTCTCACGGGCAAGGTGGAATGCTGCGTCCATGACAACGCCCGCAACATACAGAAGGCCGGCACACTCTGTCCAGAGTGGGGAGACCACTCCTGCTTCGCCCACACCCTCCAGCTCTGCATCAAGCCTATCCTCGAACTTCCTTCTGTCTCCAAGGTCCTGGGCAAGTGTCGAAAGCTGGTAGGGCATTTCAAGCACTCAACGACAGTCACCGCTGAGCTACACCGTCGCCAGGAGCGGAAGCAGAAGGAGGGCGAGAAGCAACCGACACTGGCCTCATCCAGGACGTCCCTACGAGGTGGAATTCCACGCAGCTGATGTGTAGCCGCCTCGTCAAGCTACGCCGGGTGGTCACTGAAATCATGCTTGACGATGACGTCACGAAGAAGGCCGACCGCGATCTCCTTCTGAGAGACGGCGAGTGGGGCATCGTTGCCGACATATCCACAGTCCTTGGGCCGTTCACCTACCTTCATGAGTAAGGACAAGGACGTATCCATCGGGGAGATGTTTCCCATCGTGTATAGTTTGGTTGGGACAGTGTTGCAGCCCTGCAACAATGACACAGCGCTGGTCGCCTCGATGAAGACCACTCTCCGGGATGAGATGAAGGAGAGGTTCCAGCCAGGCCGAGATGAAACTGCCGAGTCCCTCCCGATGCTCGCCTCACTTCTGGACTCTCGATATAAGAAGTTAAGCTTCCTGCCCAGGCAGCTACGACGAATGACACACACCATGCTGGAGGGCCGCCTTGACGATGTCCCTCTCAAGGTCAGCTCGCACGTTGACGGTGACTGTGCCCCACCTGATAAGCGACCACGGCTTGAGTTCATGGTCACATCCCCGGAGTCATCGGTGGAGGACGATCTTCAGCTGTACCTTGCCGAGAAGATGAATGATCCAACACCAGCCCTCGAGTGGTGGCGGCGCAAAGAGAACCGTTTTCCGAAGGTCGCGCACGTGGCCCGTAGCCTCCTCGCGGTTCCCGCTACATCTGTGCCATCGGAGCGCGTATTTTCGTCCGCCGGGCTTGTTCTGAACAAGTTGCGCAACAGACTTAACATGCGTTCTGTGAAGTGTGACACTGAGTGAAATATGATGAACAGTGATTGCCATTGATAATGAAAGCATAGTGTATTCGGAACTGTGTGAATAATTGATGAATACTGAAAAGTAAATAACTGCATGTAAATGCAAGAACGTTTTGTAACTACTCACGTTTAGTGCGTCTAGTTCTAAGTATGTAGTATGTATATTATTTTTATAATTAATTTATTTGCATGTTATGTTATTACATGTTATTATGTTTGTACACGTTTGTGTCTAAATAAAGGTGTGTAGGTAAAAATTAAATGAATGAAATCATCTGTATTCACGTCTTCTTTCTTTTTTGAAATTTGCAATGAAAAGGAAATGAAATGAACAATAAGTCAATAACGAATATTGAGGCGAATTAAAAGTGTTAAATCAGTACATTACAGAGTATCGTCATTTACAAACATCCCAAGGGCACATGTACATTATTCTAGAAAACTCATTGGTATGCCTATTAATATTTTGACACATTTATATGACGCACAATGGATGTAACGTATTTGTTTACGACTTAAAACGATAATGACGTAAAACAGATTAGTAAAAACACATCAAGCTTACGACGGATACCAACTGAAGTGTACTATTATATCATATGATATGATAAAGGGTGTACATAGTAGAGGGTAAACGTTACATAACAAGGTGTACACATTCTTAGGCAACAATTTCATACGAGTATCCGGATAGTATTCGGATAGTTGATACGAATATCCGAATACCAATTTGCTATCCGGTTTTCATCCCTATTTTAAATATTTCTATGATGTCTAATGAACAATTTAAAAGACGATTTATGATAGTTTACCGTTCAATTTTGAAGAAAATATACATAATTTCATGTAACCATACATTTTTATAGCTAATAAAATGCTTAAAAATCAACCCTTTTCTTGTTGATAAAAAATTGATAAAGCTTTATTGGACTTATTCATAAAATGTAATCATTCAAATAAATGAATGTTACATATGATACTTACTCAGAATTCAGATTTAAAAACAATGAATGTACTTTCAAATTAAAATATGTAAAGAAACAAGAACACTATGTACATGTAGGCGGTAATGCCACTCCAAAAATGTCAGAGTGAAAGTTCTCAACTAATTTGTCTTTTTAATATTATAACATGTAAACAGTCTCTGTAGGTAATCGATGTCTATTTGTTTTATTTTGTCAATGGTATTCTTACATTTAGAATTTTTCACAATAAGTCTTCACTCTTCAACATTTGAAGCTTGGTCTGTTCCCATGCGTTTGTACTTGTAGTGTGTGCACAGATGATAATTACTCAATGCTGAGTCAATGCTGATTTGGTTTTCATGCCCCTTCAGGTTCTTTACCCATCTAGAATGTTTAGTGCTGTAAAGGAAAAAAATGTACTTTAAAGCCTTTCTAACTTATTAGTATAGATAATAATACTGCCATACATATACAAAATAAAATACGAGGGGTGTCCCAGAAGTTTGCGGAATTGTATAATAAATTTTGCAATACTGGTTATTTTGAACAAAAAAATCAGCATGACAATATTTAATATTTCGAAACATTATTGTATGAATATCAAAAGATTACAATATACATAAACCCATTATTGGATATTCGGAAACCACCCATTACGCAACACCCAGAGCACAAATGACGTCGTGAACATCAGCTGACGTCACAACACGAGTTCTTTGTTAACTTTTTTGATGTAATCTCCGTGCACGTTCACACATTTCCGGTATCTGCTGATAAATTTCTGCACTGTCTCGACGTTACACTCTTTGTCAAGGGTCAAAACAATCCTTTGTGTCGTTTGCATAAGGGCAGATGTCGACTGAAGATATGGTGTATAACCCGATCATTGTTCGAATTCACTTGAACTGGCCGGCCGACCCTGGTGTCGTTTTTTATAGACAAACTACCATTGCAGAATCGCTCATGCTACTTCAATAAGGACGTTTTGCTGAACAGTTGAAGCGTTGTCGACCTTCTTATCAATATTAGGGTTTCTGCTGGCGTCATCTGAAGGCCTACGGACATTTTCACAGCACTCCGTAACTCGACGTTATGCCGACGTTGCTTTTGAAACAGTGATGTTACTCAAGTTACAACAAAATTGAAATGGAAACAGCAATGGCGTTGAAGTTTTCAGGAAATGACGTCCAGACATGCTGTTAACGTCACTTCATTAAGCGGAATATTAACTCACCTTTAAGTGATATAAAATAACCAATAACTATGCTTGCTCAGGGTAAGGGTAGGTCAGTTGCTATGGATACCAAGTATGTCAAGATTACGAAGAACAAGAAAATTAAAAATACTAGCGCTAAACACCAATTAGTTTAAAATACATTCTCAATACATGTCAAGATAATATCTATTTGCGTTTGCGAATATTGACGTTATTCCGCGAACTTCTGGGACACCCCTCGTATAAACAGTTTAATATTTCTCGACATTATTTAAAAAACAAAACAAGCTGATACATACATGTAAATAATATATAAAGAAAATTACTAAATTTATCAATAAAATTCATCATCATCATCATCATCATCATCATCATCATCATCATCATCATCATCATCATCATCATCATCATCACCACCACCACCACCACCACCACCACCACCACCACCACCACCACTTGATTATTGAATACAGTGAGTTAATAAAACAACAAACACCAACTCAAAAATGTTTTATATGAATTACTCACATCATCTCTATCAGATGTGACTGCCTTGTGGATGACATGGATGTCAAATCTGTCTCAATGATCCAACATAGTATTTAATGCAGGCTGGAATTCTTCATAACCCCAATTTGTTGACTTAGTAATATTCAGTCATTTTCCTACCTGAAATAAATTAGACTTCTGATTATCAACCGGCAGAAACTAAAACTGTGAAAGACAAATGCACATGTATCAATTATACATTCTGGACTAATATCCGTGTTAGCCAAGAGTAAGTTGGTAGGCACAAATCATTTAATGTGTAGTTGTTGTGCATATGGTTTATAATGATTCACAACAGTACGGGGTTTTAACGAGACCTACAACAAGCAAATGAATGTCGCTAGTGTCAAAGCTGTCGTGGCTTCCAGCCCGAAACCATGTACGTCTTTTCTTACAGGTTTTTTTTTTAGGAAATATGCAGTTTGTAAACAAATAATGGGCATGTTCATGTATAATGGTATGTTAAAAATATGTCACATACCAAAACACATCAGTTTTAAACAAAATTTTAAGTCTAATATTTTTCTAAGATAAAACAATCAAATAAAAGATTACATACTCATATCATATACATAAATAATGTGCATAAGTACATTTAAAAATATGAAACATGTACATAATGCACCAGTCAATTGTAACCATAGCCCCCCAGGTCCGGGGTTATGCCGGGGATAGCCGGGGAAACGGGCCGTGTTTTTACCTTTCAGGTGGCCCTGCAGTGCCGGGTGAATGCGGTGGTTTTGTCTTCGAGCAAAATATAGCGGAGAATATGCCTCACCTAGGCTCCCTGGGGTGCGGGGGCATATGGCAGGGATTTGACCATCAGTTCGTCCTCGCAGGACGAGGATTTTACCTGGGGTTGGCTGGACCGAAAGTCAAAGTCCCGGCTATTCCTCTTACCTTGGGGGGGGGGGGGCATGGTTACAATTGACTGGTGCTAATGCACCAGTCAATAGTAACCACGCCCCACCACCGCATTCACCCGGCACTGCAGGGACACCTCGAAGGTCCTTTCCCCCCGCTATCGCCGGTATACCACCGACCTGGGGGGGGGGGGCGTGGTTGCAATTGACTGGTGCATAAGTAGATGTAACATGTATATTTATAATAATATATAATTACAGTATAGTACATGTATGTAAAAATATTAACAAGCTGTCTTAATATTTAGCAAATAAAAATGATTTAAGAATTCCAAATACAAATTAAAAAAACAAACATTTTTGAACACATCAACGTACAAAACTACTCAAAGATACTTACATACACAGCCCTTTGATACGAATATCCCAGTTTCATGCCGATCGTTGACATTCGTTTTTTCGACAGAAAATCTTCTCCTACGCGTATAATTCACTTATAATCCATGTTTTACTGTAATGACTCATATTGTTAAGTGTATCGTAATAAAATGTCAGTGTGCACTTTTAGTGTTTACTTATTTTAAACGTATATTCATGATAAAAACATCACCCGAGTTTCCAACTACTTCGATGTAGAAATTCCATTATTGACCTATGAATAGCGGGGAAATACCTTCTGGTTCTAAAAATAGCAACATCCGGTATGTATTACAACTCGGGGACAATCGCAATAAAATTTTACTAATGTCACCTTCAACACATTAACAAATAAAGTTAGGTGAACATTTAATTCCAATATCGATTAGATTAAAGAAAAAAAAGATTACCTCATTGTGTATCAATGCAGTAAACATAACAAAACAACATAAAACATAATTATTCCCATTCACATAATTACCGGTCCACACATTTTACATTTCCGGCACATGATATTTCATATATTTCAGGTAACCAATCGGAAAAAGGAAACGAATCGGGAACAGTTATTAAACTTATTTGTCGTTCTTCCGAAATAATGTTTTAAAGATAAATTGAAGACTATCTATTCAACCATAAATAACATTTTTAACATCCATGCAATCGCCACCCATTTGCATTTTTTAATCATTATAAATAACAGTAAAACCCAACTGTCAACGAACTTAAAAACCGCTCCTACCACTAACTAAAATAAATTCCAATTCCATAATAGGCGCGCACTTCAGTGCGGCGCCAAATATGTTAAAACAGAGCAATCCTATGCTAACAACAACACATTCACATCCATTCAATTCAAATCATATACATACATTCGTTATAGTATATACAATTTACTAAACACCAAAATAAAACAAATTATCTGCTTATTTACCTAATAATCTGTACAAAAGAAAAAGCTTGAGAATCACTAAATAATGTGCACACAATAACAACAGACATGTAATATATTACAGTAATATTAATCTATGAAACTTATGGAGTAGTTTATACAGAATGAACACATACACATATACATGTGTACGTTTTATTATTAATTGACATATATTTCTAAATTATTCAAGCAAAAGGTATAAGGAAGTATTTGTATACAATAACCAAAAAAATATATGAAATTATAAATGCAAGTCAGGTAGCAAATTGTTCTTTCAAAATCTTAAAATGAATACGTTTGTTTATATTCTCACAAACTATTATGCGATGACGTCAAAATCTTCATAAAGATATGATATTTAAAGAGGTACTGAATTATTGGTCTGAGAAGATTTTTTCTGGACAGGATGAATGCCATTGATCTATCTATCAATTATTAAATTGATTTCGGAATTTCCAGGATTTAAGTGTCAATGTAATATTCTGAGAGACAATTTATAGATGTATAGGTCAACATTAAAATATTTTACATGGAATTCTATTTTAAGAATTTTCAGATATCGTAACCGTGAGATTGTTTAAAAAATTAACATTGTGTGTAACTTTTTATCTAAAATTAACGCTTGTTCCGATACCAACAAATAATAAATCAAACTACACAGTTTAAAATTCTGGGTCGAATAAAAAAGCATGATTAATCAAAAGTCCAAAGAAAGAAAAAACGTTTTGGTTGGAAAACCAGTTCAATACATGTTATAATAACAACCACTTGTCAAGGTGATAAACTAACCTATTTCTCTTTTTTTTAGAAATCCTGTATTGTGAATTGGCAGGTTGACCGAAAATGCTTCCCATTTTGTCTTTAAACTTATTCTTATCTTTTTAAGATGCACAATACAGGCTGATGAAAAGAAAATAATGCAGCATCATATGACTTTAATTATTAAAAAGCATATGATTTGTGTAGAGGTGTATAGTAGCATTTATAAATATGTGTTTTTATTAAAATCTATGTGGTCAAAAATTACCCAGTAAAAAAAGCAGCAATATCTAAATTAGTTTTTATCGGTACACAAATCTTATGCTTGTTTTTTAGCATTTAAGTCAATTAAGTTGAACATAATAATGCATTAAAATAAAAAAAAATAAAGTTTTGCATCAACCCATATTGTGCCCCTTTAAACTAACGTGGCATGTTTCAAAATGCAAAGCTTTAAAATATGCATCTACTAGATAAACAAACCAAAAGCTGTAAGAATTACTACAAAAAAAGTTAAAATGCCTTTGTGAAAATTGGATAAAATAATTACAACACGTATTGCTGTTTGGAAATTATTAGAAAACCCTATACCGGAAAAACAATTAATTTCTAAGCTGTTAAACATTATGTAGTAATCGATGAATTATAATATTTTGGTCCATGTCACAACATTGTTTACCTCTTATAAGCAAACAATTTTATTCAGTAGGCTCTCATTGTTTCTTTTTTTTCATTTTAATGAAATTGTTTGTACAAACACATTTTGTCTAACATTAAATACATCAAACAATAAATAATTGAGAAACAAATGGGGCACATCGAAAGTTATAAAGATATTGTATATTAACAACATTTAAAAAAATATAAATTTGTTGAAGCTATTATATGTTGAGGGTTATATAAAAAGGGTTGTTAACCGTAGCTTTTAAAACGCATATAATTTAAAATATTACAAAATGCAATAAAACGGTTGTATATGAGAGGTCAACACATCAAAAAAGTAAGGAAAAGGGGTACGATTAGTCTTTTTTTCTTCAATCTCCTTTTCTACGTTCTAAAAAGAGTTGCTTTAACTCAAACCCTGACATCAACGAAATATGGCGCTTATTTGCAGACAAAATACCTGTTAAATACTTCTGTTCTTGAAAGATGTTCATGTCAAACGCAAAGCTATATATTGGCAGGGATGAAATACAATTTAAGTAGGAAAACCGCTTAGATTCATTTTGTAAATATACACGATCATGAGATATGTTGTTGTTCCATATTCCTCGTTTAAACAGAAAAGATGTAGTAAAATTAGAACGCAAAATGTTTGCTCTAACTTCAAGTTTCAAAATGTCTGAAACATTACCACGTAATCTTTCTTCAAAATCTGACAACTGAAATATATTCAAAGAAAAGAAAGTTGCTGCTTCAACGGCAAATTTAGTGTCGGCGTAACACATATCTGTATTATATTGCTTCGCTATTTTATACTAGTCTACTTGTAAAATCCAATGATATTTAATCGGCAACTTCTTATATAGATCTGCAGGCAATTGACTGGGTAATATATTTTTCCTAGTTTCACAAACAAGACGCACGTTTTTGAAACAAAATATTTGAACGTATGTATTTGTTGTTTTTTTGTTGCTAAATTAGCTGAATTACTGTTCATGTAAATTGGATTCAGGTAGTTTTGTAAATATAAGCAGATAGTATAGTAAGTGTCACGCTCTTCAATGAACGTTTTATCGTTCTATATGCCCGTACAGCCTCATATGTAGTATACATTGTAGAAAACGATTTTAAACAGTTGTAAAGTTTTATGTCATGATAAAATACCTTTCTGCGATTTTTCATAAACTTAACTCGGCATGAAACCTGGTGCGTTATTTGAACTGCTAAATGCGCTTGAAAGCATATACACAAGATATTGCTTAGCATGCTTGTCCGGATATGTTATTTTTCCTTTACGATGAAGGTTTGATTGAATGAAGTCGAACGTTTTATTTTCTCTGTCGAATACCAAGGAAAGATATGCTGGTGTGAAGTTGTCTTTATTTCTACACTCCAAAAGTTCCTTATTATAACATGTAACGAAAGCTTTAGCGGAATACATAAACTTTTGAAGAGCAAGAAAGTGTATAAAAGAAAACTTTGATGAATTTGTTTCGCACATGAAAGTCCTAGAAATCGACCGATAAGATGTATGTATATAAAACAAAATAAAGGATCGGTAAAATTATCTTGAAATATCAAATATGAGCCGTTTAAAACAACATTATTGCCTACTAATTCATGAAATATATCATTCGTGTCTTCCGTCGAAGATCTGTTCAGAATTGATAAAATATCATTGAATTTCAAAAATGTTATTTCTATAGCTGTGCCGTTACTTATTGAAGTGAACAAAATGACTTGACGATCTTCCTTAGAGACCGACGTTTTGATGGCCTTGGATAAAACTGTTTCATGTGAAAAACTAGGCGAGACCCCTTTGTCTAGAAAATAAGTTGTCAAAATAACGGACTTTGGTTGAATTGCAACATCTAAAACATTTTGACCGTGTTCATTGTTACAGAGTGTCAAAACAGAACTGTTAAACTTACAAAAACATTTGTTAGTACAGATGTTATTTCAGGGTAAACAATTTCTTTATAAAGAAAGCCGTTTACCTTTTGAAATTCTGCTAATTTATGAATCATTTTATGTATAAGACAGCGTTTGATTAGACTGTCACAATTGTTACAATCTAAAATGGAACAATTTGTTTGATTTTATGTACGTCATATTTATGGTTGACATATGTTTTGATATCAAGTGCTAATTTCCTGTAATAAAACGCAAGAGAAAGTCCAAAAGAATCATTCTTTAAAATTGATTTTAAAACAAATGTATAATATCTTTCATGCTCATCAACTAAATGAGATAAACACATTTGAAATATGTAAAAACAAATATCTTCTTGATCAATATTCCTAAAATTCTTGTTTTGACCGGACTGGTCCATAAATTCCTTAATTGTGCAAATTGTAATGCAATGATAAACGTATATTCAGATTGAGTTAGGAACCGCTGGTCTAAGAGCAATGTACTTAATTGAAAATATCTCTTCAAATTCAAATGTTCTTTCAAAACAGCGAAACTTTTTCGTTTGCTTAATCTTCTGGCTGCAAACATAATTGGTGTTCGACCCAATTTATTTGTTCTAGTCAGCAAAGCTTCAACGGTATCCCCATGTGTCTGAAAAAGTGTATTTAACACATTTGAATGGCCGTTCTGAATAAGATAATGTAAGAGGTTTCTCCCAAAGCGATCCGATGCATTGATGGTATCAGGTAAGATGGAGTACATATTCAAAATTATAGATGATAAGGGCTGTTTGTTTGGGTCTGATGAAAATGGCGTCAGTTTTACCGCTAGCCACATGTATATAAACCTATACCTTTGAAGATCTATGTAAGTACTGTCAACATTTTTTCTTATATAATGGAAAGATATGTTGTTTTGGCAAAGTATCGCTGAATGCAATGGTGTAGACATGTTATTACAACGCAATGTCATTATGTCCGTGTTTTGATCGTGTATCAAATGATAGTGTAACCGTATGTTCCCGTTGCAGGCGGCAGAATGAGCGGTAAAGCACCCGTTTGCATCCCGCGTAAAGAAATTTAAATATATTTCATGCTCATTAAAATCAGTGAAAGTCCAAAAGTCTTTTTGATCTGCTACAACATTTTCGAGCCGAAAACCCGGTTTACTTATCTGGTAATTGAGTGGATCTTCTTCATATATATTAAGTTGGAGTTTATCATTGATTGAATCAAAGATGTGATTAAAACAGTAGTATAAATCTACGAATCGTCTGGAGTAGCTTATGTACAGCATGATTGCATATGCGTTTTGATATCGGCTAACATTTTCTAATTCATTCAAGCAACACATATTAGAAAGTATTTATTTAGAATAGCCTAGTTTAGTAACAAACAAATAATACTTTCTTTATAAATATTACAGAAGTTGAGCTTTTCTGTTTACCGTTCCATCAAACGAAGCATCAACATACGATAAACAAATATAATAGTTTTCAGTAACATGCAAATCTATGAAAACTGAAATTACAAGTAGCAAAATACACTTATTCTGACTTAAAGCAAAGTTCATACATGCAGACAATTATACATGCTTTAAAGGTAAATTATATACAGTTATGAACTTGTCTCGGTCAATATTGAATATCACATCATATTTATTAATGATCATGATCATACGTGTATTGTTATATTATTCAATGTGAATCATATGCTTTTAAATGAATATAATTATATTTTAATCATACCAGGTGTTGTTTTTGCACTCTTTTGGATTGGTCTTGCATTGCGGCCAAGTAATCATTAGTAAAAGCCAACAAACCTGAATTGTTAATCATTATATAGTTCCTTTTTGTTTACTATATTTATATTCATTTTGAATAAATACAAATTACAATAACATATATACAAAAGAGAAACAACAGAAGTTTATTCAAAGTTATGAGTTACTTTTAAATGGCTTCCTTTGCACTAAGCATTTGAGAAAAAATACCAATTTGTTGAAATTGCTATTCAGTATGGTTTACATTTGCATCAACAAATTACAGAAAGAAAACACACAACACTTTTAATTTTTAACATAACAATATTATCTTAAAGTAGTTACCTAAAGAAAATGTTTAAGCAGAAGTATTTTCTTCAGTTTTTACCGCTCAACTTCCGAAAGTTTGAGTACAGGGTTTTCAATTCGAATCCTGACATAGAGTTACGCAAGAACTTGTAAGAGAATAGCATTCGTTCTAAATATCCGTTTTCTTTAAAGAGGTTCATGTCAACTGCAAAACTATATATTGGCAGGGATGAAATAGTATCTAAGTAGGAAAACCGCTTAGATTGATATTGCAAATACAAACGATTGAGATGTTTATAGTTGTACAATGACATGTTTTTTCGTTTTAACAGAAACGGTGTTGTAAAATTAGAAAGCCAAAAGTTGGCCGAAAATTCAATTTTCAAAAATGCTGAAACACTATTACGTAATATAGCTTCATTATAGGACAATATAAACATCTCCGTAAATAAATATGCTGTTTCAAAGGCAAAATCGGTGTCGTAATAGCACGTTTTTATATCAAAATATTCAATCATGTGTATGTTCTCCTCAAAAATCCACTGATATTTTATTGGTGTTAAATATTTCATAAACGACCTCGATATATTCATGGCACTAGCCATTTTTCCCATATTCACAAGGTAGACACATACTTTTGAAACAACAAATTTAAAAGTTTTGATTTGTTTTCTTGTTGCTAACTTAAATGAACTATTGTACACGTATATTTTGTTCACTGATTCTTGTAAATAATAGAATGATATTGAATTTATTCTTGCCTTTAACAACTTTTTATTCATTTTGATTTCCTTAAAATATTCTAAAGTAAACAATGAGAACGATTTTAAACAATTGTAAACTTTAATGTAATGGTAAAAAACCTTCCTACGATTTCTAAAAAACATATCTCGACATTGAACCTTATATGTTAGACTATTTGAATTGCTAAATGTGGTTGAAATCTTATAAACAAGATATTGCTCCGCATATTTGTCAGGATATATTATTTTTCTTTTATTGTAAATGTTAGATTGAATGTAGTCAAACGTTTTATTTTCTCTTCCAAACACTAGTGCAAGGTATGCTGGTGTGAAGTTGTCTTTGTTTCTACAGTCCAGAATATCTTTTCCAAAATATATAGCAGCAGATTGAATTGAATACATAAAGTTGTGAAGTGCAAGCAAGTGAATGAAAGACAACTTTGTTGAATAGTTATCGCAAATGAAAATCCTGGAAATCGAAGAATAAAATGTTTGTATATAAAACGCAATAAAAGAATCCGTTACATTGTCCTGAAAAAACAAAAATGAGCCGTTTAAAACAACATTATTGAGTAATAATTCGCGAAATATAACATTCGTGTCTTCCGTTGAAGATCTGTTTAGAATTGTTAAAATATCATTAAATTTCAAAAATGTTATTTCTCTAGCTGTGCCATTACTTATTAAAGTGAACAAAATGACTTGACGATCTTCCTTAGAGGCCGACGCTTTTATGGCCTTGGATAAAACAGATTCATGAGAAAAACTAGGCGAAACCCCTTTGTCTAGAAAATAAGTTGTGAACATTACGGACTTTTGTTGAATTGCAACATCTAAAACATTTTGGCTGTATTCATTTTTACAGAGTGTCAAAAGAGAACTTTTTACCCTTTTAAAAACATTTTTTAGTACAGATGTTATTTCAGGGTAAACAATTTCCTTATAAAGAAAGCCGTTAGTTTTTTCGAATTCTACTAATTTATGAATAATTTTATGTATAAGACAACTTTTGATTAGACTGTCACAATTGTTACAAACTAGAAATGGAACAAATTGTTTGATTTTTTGTACGTTATGGTTTTGTACGTTATGATAAAATTTATGTATGAAATATGTTTCGATATCAAGTGCTAATTTCCTGTAATAAAACGCAAGAAATAATCCAAAAGAATCATTCTCCAAAATTGATTTCAAGACGTATGTTTGGTACCTTTCATGCTCATCAACTACATGTGATAAACACATTTGAAATAAGTAAAAAATTCTCTTCTTGATCAATATTCCTAAAATTCTTGCTTTGACCGGACTGGTTAATAAATTTCTCAATTGTGCAAATTGTAATGAAATGATAATCGTATATTCTGATTGAGTTAGGAACCGCTGGTCTAAGAGCAATGCATTAAACTGCAAATCTTTCTTCAAATTAAAATGCTCGTGGAAAACAGCGAAACTATTTCGTTTACTTAATCTTCTGACTGCAAACATAATTGGTGTTTGACCCAAATTATCTGTTTTAGACAGCAAAGCTTCAACGGTATCCCCATGTGTCTGAAAAAGTGTATTTAACACATTTGAATGACCGTTCTGAATAAGATAATGTAAAGGGTTTCTCCCAAAGCGATCCGATTCATAGATGGTATCAGGAAAGATGGAGTACATATTCAAAATTATAGATGATAAGGGCTGTTTGTTTGGGTCTGATGAAAATGGCGTCTGTTTTACCGCTAGCCACATGTATACAAACCTATACCTTTGAAGATCTATGTAAGTACTGTCAACATGATTTCTTATATAATGGAAAGATATGTTGTTTTGGCAAAGTATCGCTGAATGCAATGGTGTAGACATGTTATTACAACGCAATGTCATT
This sequence comes from Mya arenaria, assembly GCF_026914265.1. Classification (NCBI taxonomy): domain Eukaryota; kingdom Metazoa; phylum Mollusca; class Bivalvia; order Myida; family Myidae; genus Mya; species Mya arenaria. Next base: position 59,619,906 of record NC_069127.1, read on the forward strand.
ATGTCCGTGTTTTGATCGTGTATCAAATGATAAAGTAACCGTATATTCCCGTTGCAGGCGGCAGAATGAGCGGTAAAGCACCCGTTTGCATCCCGCGTAAAGAAATTTAAATATATTCCATGCTCATTAAAATCTGTGAAAGTCCAAAAGTCTCCTTGCTCTGCTACAACATCTTCGAGTCGAAAACCCGGTTTACATATCTGCGAGTTAAGTAGATTTTCTTCATATATATTAAGTTGGAGTTTATCTTTGATCTCAGTTGCATTTCCACACGAATAACTTATGTTTGCAAACATCTTGTGATTCTCAAGGATGTAACTCACCATATCCTTACGATTATTTTGAATTGCAACAAGCAAAGGTGGTCTCCCTCCTCGATCCAAACAACCAAGCGTTGAGCCACCATCATTGGAAATAATCGCTTTCATTATATTAACATTATCACCTCGAATTGCTGCATGAAGTGCACTTTCACATGATAGATCACCCCAATCGTCATAAAGACACACTGTATCTACTTTCCTTCCTTGCATTCGGGAACACCCCTCCGAAAGCCACGTAAGAACTTCATTACACTCCCGACACCTGTCAGTAATGTTCAAGTCATTCACTAAGTACGACACTAAAGACAAATGTCCTCCGTCTGCTGCAAAATACAGGCATTGCCAGTCAACACTACCTTTGTTGTAAATATAAAACTCCTTGACAGTATCAACATAACCAGACTTACACGCAAGATGCACAGGCTTTAAATTGATGCCATTCAATATGTGATATGTGTAGTTGCCGAAAAAAGTATTATCAGTCAAAATAAAGTTAACAATTTGAAAATGTCCATTTTGAGAGGCAATATCGAGTAATCCGTAACCCCATTGTTTCATCAAGGTAGCAATTTGAACGGCAACGTCAACGTCTGCAAGCATCGTACCGTGGTAAGATTTCACTCTAAAATTTACATCAGCCCCATGGTCACAAAGGCTTTTTAAAGCGGACAATTTCCCCGTAGCAGCTGCAATGTACGCCGCAGTAAAATTTTCGCTACTCAACTCATCAGTTTTGTTGAAATGGTAATACAGAGTATGCGGTATATTTGAACAGTCAGGGCGTTTCACGCATCGTATCAAGGGTGATTCAGAGTAGGTCCTTTCCAACAGCGTTATTTGATCATGGCTTATATTTTCAAATCGATCAATTAATTCAATTGCTTCAGAGTTCATTATGTGTATTGCAAGGTTGACAATATCCGTGTCGATAATATACATGTTGTCAATTTGATTGAGTAAATATTGAGCATTGATTGTATGGCCGTTCTTTCTCTGTATTTTGAATGTTTTAGAAGCTTTGTTTTCTAACCAATTCACAACGGACTGGTGGGTAAATGTAACAGTGTCATTTACAGTTATAAAGAATTGCTCAACCTTTTCGAGTTCATCATTTAAGGTGTCTTTGTGTATTGTAAAACAATCCGAAATGACTTTTAAAATATTATGTTTTGTTTTTGTTAAAAACGTAGTTACTGTCACTTCAAATATTGTTCTTGCATTTTGAAATTCGTCCCCGAAAATTCTTTCAAATTGATCAAAATAAAATCTGTCAAGGTTTTTTATATTCGAGTCGTTGTACCTACTTGAATCAAACATGTACCGTGCAATAAGGAAAGTCGACGGCATGTCTAGCCTATTCATTTCTGTACTGTTCAAATATGAGTGTACATCCTGTAGGTTTCTTTTCTCTAAAGTATGCAGATAAATCACATCAAAATCCAACATAAGCTGTGCATGTGGCTTCAGCTTACGACTTGTCATTAACAGTTTAATCCAAGTTGGAAATAAATGGAAACGTTTCCGAATTATTTCAATGATTGCGTTGTTGCTTGCGTCCTTTGAGTTCCCACATTCATCTATAGCATCGATAATGATCAGTTTCGAAGAAGTTGTAAAATCATTTCTCGATAACGCTTGCAACGGATTAATTAAGCAAATGTCGATGCATCCTAGATAATCTTCATTGCAGAATTCACCACTGTAGTATTCAAAGCATTGCCTTTCAGTCAATAGCTGAGTCATTAATTCGGGTACAAAATGCGAAATCATTGATGTAAGTCTTCGAATGAAGAGCCCGGGCTTCTGCGTTAATAAAACATCGAATTTGCAAACATGAAATGCTATTAACATTTTTCTTAAACGAAAACCCTTGCTATGTTCATCTGCGCATACGGTATGGGCGACGAAAGCTGATTTCCCGTAACCCATATCAGCTTCCAGGACTAAGCCTCGCATGGAAGTATTCATAGTTTCAATTTTATTTTCTGTCAGATTAAAGAGCCATTCTCGTCCTACCAACTTGTTGTGGCGTTTTAAATAAGGTTCTAACCTTAAGGGATTTGGAAAGTCTCCGTAGATTTCTTCTGTTAAGCACTCTGAAAATAAAATAAACGTTTTGTTTACGCAGTTCACTTGAGACGTCAATAAAATGTTTAATACATCTCCAGTGTAGGAAATCTATGTGAATAAAGTGGTAAAAAGTGTCCTTCTCAAACAATTTACGAGAACCAAAGATTTATCACACATTGTTTTTATTGATAATTTAACCAACGAATCACGTTAGGAGTTTTAACTCTTATCATTTAATCAGTACCATATGGAAAATCTTTAATGAAATATTGAAGAACATATGCTTACGATAACAGTCATTCCGATTGCAAAGAAAACTGGTTATAAAAATGAATATTTCAAGGCAAAATCAGATTGATTTTTATAGTTTGAATCATACTTAATATAAATTAAGGCGAACGTTTCCATTGCTAAACCAATCAAATTGGATGAAGATTCAATACTGTTATATTTATATAGTGTGCCAACTGTGTTGACTGAGCAAATTGCATAGTTCACTGTATTAAACGTGCGTATCTTATCTTTTTCCTCAATGAAATAAAAAGGTTTGAGATTAAATTATGTCTAGTATTACACATAAGTTCAAGTAATCATAATTTAAAGGTGTATTTAAAAATAATGTAGTCCTACCTCCAATCTCAGACGGTCTCGACCAGGGCATTGTCAATATCCTCGGCGGTAATGTGTTATGCGAACAGAAATACAATACGGTGAAAACGCAAACGACGGACACCACCAAATAGAAGTGTTTTGACAGCATTCTGACTTGTGATTCGACATGAGTTAATCTACCTTTCACTTCATTTTGTTCATTCACAATGTATTCTAATTCAAGGTTATAACCATTCAGTTGGTCATTTTCAAGGTCTCGAATGCATCCACTTAGGCCACCGATATCAGGAATAAATGGTGATACATCATTGTGATGAATAAGGTTTTTGATATTCGTGAACACTTCAGTCTTTAAATTTTCATCACATTCGAATAAATCATGGCATAACTTATTTCGACAGTTCCTTACTGCGTCCGCCAGTGGTATAAGACTTCTTGGAAACTCGGAACATCGTTTCCAAATGTTTAATGAAACAGTCACGTCTCCTAAATTCAGGTTTGTTTTGGTGAAACCTTGAATCATGAAAACCTCGGCAATGTGTTTCGGATCTTTTGGCCACTCCCATGAGTGAAGTTCAGACCACGTGATCTTCCGATGAAACTCATGAGATCGAAGGAGCTCCGCCCTCCATGTTGTGCATGTAATACACCACCTGAAATGAATTGTGTCATGAAATACAAATTTAATATGTATTCAAAGAAACCTACTTCCGTAGCAAGTATCGTTAATTGCACTTATCACAAGTTACCACAATTCAAGGATAAAACAATGAAAGTTTACAATGATCGACCTATACTAAAATTAACATAGTCTCGTGTGTAGCTTTTTCTAAAGATGATGTCATGATTATACATATCTTTCGAAGAAAACGCAACATCACATAACAAGGATCTTATAATAACCGCAATTTAAACAAACTTCACAGAAATTATAACGGCCATTCTTTTCAAAATTCTAAAATTCGTTCAACCTGGATGATTTATCGTCACGCAAAATATCTTTCATAGATGTACTGTACAAACTCTGGATTTTAAATGTGTATCTTACTGCATAAAAAAAGGAATTAAAGATTTGTTGTTAGTGTGGAAAGGTTAATAACTCTAGCATCTTTCCACCTCGACAAATGGTTGTACCATCTTTAATTCATGTTAAAAGGACCTCGATCATGTTTTTATCAAATTGTACTTCTTTTGTACGACGAAATAAAGTGTGGCAAATCAATAGGAAATGTTAAAATTCAGAGACTGACGGCTGTAACCCTTCAACAAATCTTTATATATGCTCAAATTTTGTCTGTGAAGACCAATATATTGAAAAGAGTTCGTCACGCGATTCAACAAAAGGCTTAATGGTAAAGTTGTCCTTATGTTTGTGTATGAATGGTTGTGGGCGTAAGGTTTTGTTGTCAGTTTCCTATGTTTTCCTTGGCTGTACCGGCGTCGGTTCGCACCCAACTAAAACATGATTTGTTTATCACCGTGTCCAATCGATACGAGGTGAAGTGGTGGAGGTAACGTTGGTAAGTTGGGGAGGATAACGCTTGATTATGGTGGTTAACACGACTAGAGGTAAGCAATTTCGTAACAGTAATCGAAAAATAGTAATGATTCTTTACAGGAATATGTATATGTGAAAATTGACTTCCTGTTCATATCTATGCCATGTATGTATTTTGTTTCCTATACAATGTCGCCGTTTCCCCAATCATTATGGGAAACATGACATTTTATATGAAAAGTATGATCCGCGAGCTTTAAAAGTTAAATAAACAGCGAAAAACACAACCATTAAATGTCTTGAAATAGATCATCGAAAAGCATAAACGAAACAGAAAATTTGCTTATCTCAGTGTAAGATCGTATTTCAAGCATGATCATAGAATAACTATATTGTCACTCGTGCCAGGCTTCCATCAATTGTTAATCACACTAAGTCTGATGCACAAATATTCTCTTAATCCAACACACTAACATAGAATGGTTGAACTAAACAAAACTGGACTATTTTTCCTAGGTTGTGTGACGATTGTGCAAATATTCGTTAACAAATGTTTTTAAGGTAAATGTTTTGGTAGAGACATTTGTTGGCTTTGTAATAATGCTTAGTTTTACGGAATGTGTTCTTTGAAAAATAGCCTTAATTAAAGTCATGTGGAATACAGACAGTTTTGGAGCTGGAAACCTTGTTAATGTATTATGTTTATAGAGTGGGTTTATGAGTTAAATACATTGTTGGTGTCATATTTCACAACTATACACCATCTAAACAAAGTGCTGGCCACCTTTGTTGTAGGATGTGATGGGCCTGTGAGATTCTGCTGGGAAACGCTGGTTGTACGGTGTTTTTGAATTCTTTTTTTTTTCAGTTTTCTAACATATTTCGTTCACTAAATATGTACATTATTGCTCTATACTAGAAGACAATATATTCGCCAAGTGTCCCAGACGTACGCATATAAATGCATGACCTATGTCTATTACCTGTCCATATGAAACATTATTACCCGAATACAAATTGTGAAATGACCTACTCAACGTCTAGGATGCTTCTTTGTGCCTTTCATGTACTCCAACATCGGATGCGGTCGTAGATGCAATGTAAACGGATGCAGATATTGACCGTTCCAATGATGCGAGTCAGGAAATACACACACTCAGTTTCTTGAATGGAATGAAATTATTCCTTTTTTCTTTAGATCTATCGAAGGGGTCACTCCTAACAACGATATAACATGAAACAACTATGGAAAGATGATATAACCATGCTGATTCACTGACATGTTTTTAAACAGGAAAAAAATGCATGCTACACTGAGTACTCAGTTCCCAGCAAACATCCGACGCTCGACAGGGGTTTCTGGTAATGTCGTCGCCGACCAAAAACGACAAATTCCCACGTCGAGGCGACGTAGTAACTATTAGGCGTAGACGTCCGTCCCAATTTGATTTACGACGTCGTCACGACGTGGGATACTCGTCGTGCGCCTGTCTTAATGAATTTTCATCTGAAAAATATGGTTTCCATAAAAATGAATCGCACTGAATAACCGTATTATTTAGGTTAACATTTTGTGTTCCATAACCTTATATTTATTACCTCCCGTGAGCGTAATTCACATGATTTTACGTTCATTTGTTTGGAACTTCCATTTTAAATATCTCAAATATGATAAAATATAGTTTTTTATGAAAACAAATATTAAAACTGTGTATAAGTTGCTTTTGGTAAATAGAGTATCATAATCTTATCATTATATTTGTGGACTTTTCTTAGTCAATAACGGTCGTAATTACGAAAACCTCGACGTCGGGTTTGGACACAGTGGAGAACTCACGTGACTTATTTGGTAAAGTGCACGGCAACAAATGTCAACAAGTCTCGATTCAGGTAAGGTTTTTAAAGATAACTTAATATTTGGAGAATTTTTGTGAAATAAAGATCATAAACCCCGCATTTAAGAGCTCTATCCACGGTAATAAAGAACTTTCTCTAATATCCTAAAGTTTTCCTGAAAAAATTGACCAACTGATTTCTCAGAGTTGAAATCTAAGGCAAAGTACACGGCTTTTGACAAATCTATCGCTTTACTTCATGTTAGCCGTAAATAATTCATACACAAATCTTATTTAAAGCAAATTGTATGTATTTTATAGTTTTCAGCGTGTTTTGTTTAATTTCTAGTTATTTTAAAGGTAAAAATGAACTAAAACCAAATTGATAAAGTACACGGACATTTTAGGATGATAAAGTACACGGTCATTTTAGTTTATGATTGAAAGTAGAGTGCGGTTTACAAACTAATAGTTATAAAAGCGTTTTCTATTCGTGAAGCCAGAATGTATATATAGTGTTTAGTTTTTATTTAAGTTGTATCAATAAATTTTGCATTATAACGCACACCTAAATAACTAAATATTTAGAAATCATATTTAATGAGGAGTTGAAAGATAGTCTATGGGATAATTTAAGAGAAAGTCTGCCATTATAAGTTCGATTACTTTTAAATATGCAGATCAATACAGAATCATACATACACTTCTTCAAAAATCAGATAGTTTTACTTATAAATTATAATCTGGACTGACAGCGAATAAAACATCTCTGTAGTTAGCGGCCAGTTTGTGGTGATTATAAATTTCACGAATGTTCCTATTTTGATGTGATATAAAACAATAAAATAGGCACATCACAATTAGTTTATATGTATTTCCACATTTAAAGCATATTGTTCATACCTCTCAGGTAACGCTGAAACTTTTATTTGGTTCAGTCTGAACAAATATTATCTGATCTACATCAGTAAAACTGCGGACGTTCGAACAATACAGACAGGAACTCTGGAGTAAAGATGTAAAGATGGAGGCTCGGAGTTAGATGGGAAACAGCAAGGAGGAATGAGAGCACACTATATTACCAACTTAGACTTGAACATCCAGATAAGAGCTGAGCATGGAACATTAGATTGTTCTAGACTAAAGGCTGAACTGTGATTACAAAATATTTGTGTTTCAAAGCTTTCTGAATTATATAAGATACATGCAGTTAAGTGTTTATAGGACATCAATGGGAAAATGACAACAATGCATCTCTGAACCTTGTGAAAATGTTTTATGCTCAATCCGTGTTCATACTAATTTTACACAGCAATTTTTTCACTACTGTAAGACAAACGAACATTTTGAAAGAGCACCATTTGGTAAGAGTACGTTTTGCTATTTATCTTAATAAAATGTTAAACTCATCAAAACGTCATTTTAACTCGGCAACATACTGGAATGCACTTCTAACTAGACCATTGTGATCTTTCAATGTGTCCTGATTAGGTGTGTTTCGCCTTAACGTGCCTGCTGAGTCCAGATTTGAACTTGAATGCTGAGCGACACTGTAGACATTTGTGACGTGTCATTCCCCTGTGTCTAGTAGAAATCTGGTCACTGAGATTGGTCGTGTCACCCATTTTGAACCGACACACTTCACAGGTTAGCTTCAATTGGCCGCTTTCGCGTCTTTCGTGTATCTTCAAGTCTTGCAAGAGCAGTTTTGCCACAATATTTGCAAACGTGCAACTTTGTCTCACCGTGATTGCTGCACCTATAAAAAAGGACATGTACTGTCACAAGTTAGCGAGAAATGCTGGCAATGTCAGTACTTGAATATAATTTATAAAAAAAAACACTATATTACTGCCACGCAATGAGTGTTTGATCGTGTAATCAGCATCATAAAACTAAACGACCCTGTCCACTAAAACACGGACCACATTATTATGTGAAAAACGCAACCCCTAAAAAACGTTGAAAACAGTCAGACGACGGCAAATCTTAACCTCTACACGAGGGGAGTCATAATAAAAGTATGACTGTTAGTATATTCTTATTTCTCTGCGAAAAAACAAACAAACTAAAAACTAACCTGTGTCTGTGAAAACACTTTCCCGCAAAAAGATGGCAATTGACCAGAACGCCTTCTATCGTGGTCTACTAGATGTTGTTTTTTTTTGAAATGCCATTCCGCATTCTTTGCATAAAGTCGGAGTCTTCATATTCTGAAATGAAACATATGTCACAAAATCATAAGTCTATCAAATCAGCTAGCAATCGAAGACATTAAAAGTACAAAAACACTTTTCGTTCTCAAAATTGACAAAATGAAGAGTTATTAAGCAGTTATGTGTTCTGTTTACCATTAATACAAACACGTTTTACATATACGATACGAAAAAGAAGTGGAACACCCTTTACAAAAACTTCAACCCCTTTATATTTCAATTGCGAATATATTATTAAAATACGGGACTGAATTTTAGTGTGATAACACATGTTTCCATGATTCATGAAAATGAGCCCATCATTTAGGCGACTCCGTCGGTCTAACTGTTAAAACGCGTTCATTCTTTCACTGCCACTCCATTACAATGCGTCTTTTCAAACATGGAGCAATGTTCAATAATGAATTTGAAGAATAGAAATAATAAATAAATTTAAAATAACTCGTTTTAGCACCAGTCAGTGAAATAATGAGTATATACACTGAAGGTTGTAAACGACCGTGTACTTTATCAAACCTAAAATGTCCGTGTACTTTATCAATTTGGTTTTTGTTTATTTTCGCCTTTGAAATAACTATAAGAAGTTCAACAATACACGCTGAAAACTTTGAAATACATAAAATTTGCTTAAAATAAGATTTGTGTATGAATTATTTTGGCTAACATGAAGTAAAGCGATAGATTTGTCAAAAGCCGTGTACTTTGCCTTAGATTTCAACTCTGAGAAATCAGTTGGTCAATATTTTCAGGAAAACTTTAGAATATTAGAGAAAGTTCTTTATTACCGTGGACAGAGCTCTTATATGTGGGGTGTATGGTCTTTATTTCACAAAATTTCTCCAAATACTAAGAAAGTTATCTTTAAAAACCTTACCTGAATCTGACTTGTTGACATTTGTTGCCGTGCACTTTACCAAATAAGTCACGTGGGTTCTCCACGGTGTCCAAACCCGACGTCGAGGTTTTCGTAATTACGACCGTTATTGACGTAGAAAAGTCCACAAATATAATGATTAGATTATGATTCTCTATTTACCAAAAGCAACTTATACACAGTTTTAATATTTGTTTTCATAAAAAAAAACTATATTTTATCATATTTGAGATATTTAAAATGGAAGTTTCAAACAAATGAATGTAAAATCATGTGAATTACGCTCACGGGAGGTAATAAATATAAGGTTATGGAACACAAAATGTTAACCTAAATAATACGGTTATTCAGTGCGATTCAGTTTTATGGAAACCATATTTTTCAGATGAAAATTCATTAAGACAGACGCACGACGAGTATCCCACGTCGTGACGACGTCGTAAATCAAATTGGGACGGACGTCTACGCCTAATGGTTACTACGTCGCCTCGACGTGGGAATTTGTCGTTTTTGGTCGGCGACGACATTACCAGAAACCCCTGTCGAGCGTCGGATGTTTGCTGGGAACTGAGTACTCAGTGTAGCATGCATTTTTTTCCTGTTTAAAAACATGTCAGTGAATCAGCATGGTTATATCATCTTTCCATAGTTGTTTCATGTTATATCGTTGTTAGGAGTGACCCCTTCGATAGATCTAAAGAAAAAAAGGAACAATTTCATTCCATTCAAGCAACTGAGTGTGTGTATTTCCTGACTCGCATCATTGGAACGGTCAATATCTGCATCCGTTTACATTGCATCTACAACCGCATCCGATGTTGGAGTACATGAAAGGCCCAAAGAAGCATCATGGACGTTGAGTAGGTCATTTCACAACCACCAAAAGCCATTCGTTTCACTGTCAATGTTAATCACAGTCTTAACCGTAAACAAATGAACATTTTTAATATTAAAATACTAACGTTAGCAACAATAAAAACATGAAATTGTGATCGGTTTCAATTGATGTGGTTTGTTCCTGACGCAATTTGAATTATGACAATGCGGAGAATCCTATGATCCGGCAGATGTATGGTACGGATAACTATGGCACGGTCTTCCAGTCAAGTGATTCATCGTGTTGTGTTAAGATGAGACTTACTTTGTTTTCTTGTAATAACTTGTGGTGCAACCCATTTGTTGTTTTTGTCTGATTTGATTGTAAGTGTAAGGGTAAATTGTATGTAACTTATACTGTTTACAGAAAAGATCAATAAAAATATTATTAAACTAAAACTTTGTTTTTAAAAAAATATGAGAGTTAAGAACTCTATGATTAAAAATAAGTCATGTATTCGGGTAAGAATGTTTCATTGGGGCAGGCAATAGACATAGGTCATGCATTTATATGCGTACATCTGGGACACTTGGCGAATATATTGTCTTCTAGTATAGAGCAATAATGTACAGATTTAGTGAACGAAATATGTTAGAAAACTGAAAAAAAAAGAATTCAAAAACACCGTACAACCAGCGTTTCCCAGCAGAATCTCACAGGTTCATCACATCCTACAACAAAGGTGGCCAGCACTTTGTTTAGATGGTGTATAGTTGTGAAATATGACACCAACAATGTATTTAACTCATAAACCCACTCTATAAACATAATACATTAACAAGGTTTCCAGCTCCAAAACTGTCTGTATTCCACATGACTTTAATTAAGGCTATTTTTCAAGAACACAATCCGTAAAACCAGCATTATTACATAGCCAACAAATGTCTCTACCAAAACATTTACCTTAAAAACATTTATTAACGAATATTTGCACAATCGTCACACAACCTAGTCCAGTTTTGTTTAGTTCAACCATTTTATGTTAGTGTGTTGGATTAAGACAATATTTGTGCATCAGGCTTAGTGTGATTAACAATTGATGTAAAGTTTTAACGATTCGCATCGATAATTTACCCGGATACTAGCGTTATATACTGATTTAGTGACGAAAATGCTGTTGCGACTTCTCGATGGACTAACCAAAACTGAACTATATAGTGGGTTTATGAGTTAAATACATTGTTGGTGGCATATTTCACAAATTTACACCATCTTAACCACGTACTGACCACCTTTGTACTACAGAGTTGCAATATTTGTTTAAAAAAGACAACCTTAATGACAATATTATACGTTTATTATAGCAAACGTAATCAAAACACACAATACATATGGCTGTCGAGCCATTTAATGGTCTTTTTTGCTGTTTTTAACTTTTAAAGATCGCGGTTGATACTTGCAATATAAAATGTCGTGTTTTTCCAAATTATTGGGGAAACGGCGATATGTAGAGGAAACCAAATAAAAAGACATTACCATTTTTCGATTACTTCAATGAAATTTCTTACCTCTAGTCGTGTTTACCAGTATGATCTAGCGTTATCCCACCACTAACAATCGTTATCTCCACAACTTCATCTCGTACCGATTGGATACAATAGTAATATTTAAAGTATATTTCGTTAAACAATTCCGAAACAAAGCGTAAAATAGTTATACCATAAGTTTTTCAGATGCATAACCGGGAGGGGGGGGGAGCAAAACATGAGCGAGTCTCTTTAAAACAGACATCAAATGATTCTAAAAACTATGTACTGTTTCAGTGCGTGTTTGAAAGACAAAATTTGAAATTTTTTAATGTCACTCAGTAAGTGTATCACTGCAAATTGGGATTTCTCAACGCTTTTATGGTAGAATATAATTAAAAAGTAAACACATATCGATCATGTCACGTTCAAGCTAGTTTAAAAAAGTTCACGCAGCTAAGGTATAGCCTTACCTGTTGAAATTGTTTTTGAACTGTTGACTGCACTGATCAGTGCACGCATTCTGTGCGCCTAATTTTATCACTATTTGTCCATGAATGTGTTGAAGTTTGTCCTTGGTAAATTGTTCCAATGATTTACCAACATTTTTAGTTACAAGAAGACACGACAAAGAATTCCTACTCTGTTTATTTTTCAAAAGTGTGTCTAAAGTTGCCATGTTTGTTCGTATGCTGTAACTATATCCAGACTTGGTTTCATTCAAACATGATTAAAATCATGAGCACGACAGATTTTAATTTTATGTTCAAAAAGTTTAAATAAGTCCAAATACTTTTATATTGAGGATATATAAACTATTGTATTGAGCCATTGTCATGCTATCACGTTCTTTCAAAGTTTAAATGACAAAATGTCTTCAACATTGGGATCTACGTTTGAAATATGATATTCGCAATTAAAATGATCAATGCATTCATACTGTATTGGGAATCAATATGTTCAATGGACTTATTTCAAAATGCAAATTACATCATTTTAAACATTAAAGGCCCAGTACCAGTAAATGATTAGGGAAACAAATACAATTAAAAATGTATCTATGAAAATGTCTCAGATAGTGCTTGATAAAACCCCGAGGTTCACACGATCATTTATCAAACAGAAAAAGATGAGAAATACCAAGGGAAGTACTAACTCGACCACTGACTCAATATAATGCTTATGATTTCGATAATTAGGCGGAGCATAGCGCTTTGCAAACAGTTCCTTAGCAGTTGCCGGAATCTTTGGGGTTTTAGTCTAGAGAAATAACTAGAGAAATACATAACCTTTTGAAATATAAAATTACGTTCCATGTGTCAGTACTAGTTTTTTATGTTGTATGTAATTTAGCTTTCAATTGAAGAAGATATGAAAATAACACTGCAATTATGACCTTTTGTTTTAAAAAAATATCTAAACGAATAACTTCTTAGATAAAAAATGGAAATCGTTGGTATATAGATCAACATATAGTTTTTAATATTAAGAGACCGTTCCGATAGCTCAAACGTAGAGCATTCACTATGCGTGCGGAAGGTCGGGCTTTCAAACCCCGGCCGCGTCAAACCGAAAGATGTTATAATAGTACCAGTAGCTCCCTTGTCTAGCGCTTGGCATTGAAAGAGTAGTACTTGGGAAAATGGAGCGCTCAGCACTGGTTCAACCCAGCAAAGTTGTATCCCGTGCATCAGTGATTCACACCGAGCACGTTTAATACCAAGAGGTATCTTCGCAAAGAGCTAGGGTATCGCACCTGGATCTCTGGTATATCACGCTGTTTCTTCAGTCTTCCAATGTCTGGATTTGACTTATAGCATTTAAATACGAATCAAGTGCTATGCTCATTCTGGTGCTTGGTACACATTACCATCCTAAATGTTTAGAAGTGATAAGCGTTTTCTTATTTATCTGACCACTGGCCAACAAATCATAATGTTGAACCCTCCCAGTTACTAATCCCACATAGGATATATATCGGACCGATATATTTTATAAATCGGATAGATATCGTTAACGATATACATCCAATATCGCTTTGCACATCAAGTCGGGTCGATATCTTGTCGGCAACCTATCGGACGGATACCGGGCCTATATGATTTGCGTCATGTGTCCGTCATTGGTCAATCATCGGTTTGACATTATTTCAGATATCTTATGGCTTCCCTTAAATGTAATATTTATATCTGCTTTTTCTCAATATAACACCCTTAAAAATTTCTTCACATTTCTTGACGCGCCATGCTAAACGCTCAGATGCAGACACTATAAACATTATACCTCTCAAAAATTAAGTTTAATCTTCTTAGAGATAAATAAATGAAACTATTTATAAAAGCAATGTACATGTATATACAGTTTTAATACTTGTTTTCATAAATTAATTTATTTGATCATATTCAAGATATTTAAAATGCAAGAAGGAGTACACACACTTTTATTATCCCAACCCACAGTCAACCTCCCATACCTCCCCTTTAACGTTCAATCCTTCTTTTGATTCACTTTCTGTAGCGCTGTTTGCCTACTTCTTTGCAATGTGCCATTCAATCGGTGTTAAATTCTTTAACTTCTTTATAAGCCATGTCATATATTCTTTCTCATTGATTTTGGCATTTAAATCTATCACGGTTATAAACCGTGTTCTCGACGTAGACAAACTCTTTTTTATCCCTAGATTCTTTTTGCAGTGAGTCGCATTAACAATTGAAATACATTTTGTGAGTGTGTAAGGTTTTTTAACAATTTGATAGTTAAGACACGTCCCATGTAGTTTTATTTCTCCAAACATGAACAAAAGCTTTTCTTTTCTTATTAGATATTTGAAGCTTGTAAAGTAGTTATTGAAATGCATGCATAGGACTTGGCTCATGAATGGAATCAATTCACCAAAATATAAACGAAAGCTTCCATTATAATTGTTATTTGATAGTTTTACTTTCATAAGCAAATATTTCAATCAGCCTTGTGACAAAGTTCTTGAGGACTTTATCTTGGGTATGGAAGGATGCATAGAACTTATATCTGACAGTGACATCGTTGGTATTGCATCTTACCTAGGGAATTTGTCGCTCATTTCTTTTAAAGTTGAATTATCGCCCATTTTGTATTGGCAATTAATTTGATACAGCATACTTAACTGGTACCCTAATAATCTATTTTCACAAAATGTTAGTGAGGTTTTTTTTACGAAAAGTAACGTAAAGTACCAGTATATAACATACTGGGGTCAAACTTACATGCAAACCATGTATTCCGACTTACTAAGTCAAACACATGCAATCGTCTATTCAAAGCCGGAATACATGACAATCTACGTAAGGCAAAACAATAATAATTACTCGAGTACCATTTCTCTAGCAATAAATAATGATAAATAAATGAATTTATTAATAGAGTGACATTCTATAAATATTTAGATTAAGATTATGAGAAAGACGAAAGTGAATATGATTGATATTTTGCTTCGTCGATGGCTGTCTGGACCAATGAGGGGCTGGCTATTACAAGGTTTAGATCTTAAGCTGCCTATTGATCCTGCTCCCTTCCCCCAGGGGGAAAACGCCACAAAATAAGATATGTTTACTCTCTAAGGGAGGGGGCTTAAGTGAGTAACAATTTTTTAAACTACGTTACCCTAAGGAGTTACTTTTAAGTTTTATATCTACTATTTCTTCCATGTATAATGATCAGTTATGGGATAAAAGTTGGTAAATCAGCGTTCTTAAGTTCTATGAAGGCTTGCTTATCATTCATACCGCGCGAATTGGTGTAAATTACGTTACTGATAAATCGTAACAAGCAACTTTTTTATAGAAATAATATGTTACACAGAGTGCTTATACAAATAAAGTCATGTTATTTTGCTTGATGAAAGAGGTATGCCATATTTTAAATACGTATTAGACGATTTCATCAAAAAGATATCCCTAAACTTTCTTATGATTGTGAAGATAACGCGTGTGTAATTTACGTTACTTTTAGTTATATTTTGCATAAAAGCGATTGATGCTGGTAAATTATGAAAACCCTTTACACAATTAATCACTTTAGTAATACACACAATACATTCTGGTTTTATTGCTAATTTGAACAAGTGATAAAACCTACGTAACCATAATAACGTTACTTAGACAAAAGATTTTTGAAAGTTAATGGTAAATTTCATGTAGAAAATGGGTTAGATTAAATAGAGTTGCAAACAATTAAATGTTGAAATACAGTAATATAAAAAAAAACATATGTATTTGTTCAACAAAATTGTAAAAAGGCATATGAAATATTTATTTTTAATTTATACTCAATACAGCCTTAAAATTCATTAAAAATGCAATTTACAAACATAAACATCAATTGATAAATAAGTGAAAAAAATAAATTTTGTTATATAAGTTTATTAGATTTTAGAATTGTGCTCTTGGAACGGGCAAGGCAACTATGGAAGAGTTCATTAACAATCCAATTGTGAACGAAACTGCCCTTTTCCTTTGATCAAGTTTCATGGTCCTTGGAAACTGCTGATATAAGCCTTTTTAAACCATGTGAGGATGTTGCACATATATTTGTCGGCAATGAAACACTTCAAAGCCAACCATTAGTACCTGATACATTCGGAAAGCTGGTTGATTACCCTGATTTATTCAAGTAAGTTGAATGCAAAAAAGGAACTGCGCCAACATTCTTGATATCTGGTCCCGAAACAAGAACTCCTACGGACTTGATGGCTTTAACGGGCAATAATGACATAACCTAAATGTCTTGTCTACCTTTCGACCAGTGGAAAACTGACAACTTTGCAGAAAGGTTTTGAGACCCTGTTGTTCTAAGAGAAATATGTAAAAATCTTACAAGTCTTGAAGGTGCCAATGTTGAAATATTTCACGAGGCATTGTTTTAACCCTAACAAGAGGTGGGCATTAACACGGCCATTGTTAGATCTCCAGATGAGCTAGTGGTTTGAGCGAGGTATTCCATGTTTTTTTCACTCTGGTGTAGGTAACAATCGGCGATATTTTAATGGAAATGAAATTGATCAAAACAAAGGAGAAGATATTTGTTCAGTGATAATAACCATTCATAGCTTCACAAGGTGTGATACAACAATGGCGCCCCTTTAAATCCTAGAAAATGACTTATACCAATTTCATATAGCTTCTTTGCCTAAACTTGGTCACCTTCTTGAAGGAGTCGAATGCTTTGTCTGCTGATTGGTAAACTAAAATATACACAGGTGAACAAATTGAGATATGACACATTCTGCATAAAAGAACCTAGATCCTCAAGGTTACTCTCAAGACTCGTATAACAGTATCAACATGAGTTGTAGAGCACCCCTTAAAATACATGATCACCAGGTCAACTATTAATTGTACGTCTGGCAACACTTCCATAGAAAATACTAGACCTACTACGACTTCAAGATATGGTATGAAGTGGTTGGATAAAAGGGCCAAGTTGGATCGAAAGCGTGTGGAAATGAGGTAAGATTGGTTCACAAGAAGTTATTAAAAGTTTGTGTACTATTGAAGAAGAAAATTACAGTCACTCGGAAAAAAACGATGACGTCGTATTTTTAAAAAAATCTGATATAGACTAGAACAGGATGTTGCTATATCGGTCAAAGTGACACTCTTATTCAAAATCAATACACACAAATGGGTAACAAACATAGATTATAAACCTTTTACTACTTACTCAATATTGCATTTTGGGAAAATAGTATTTACTGACAACACGATTGTAACAGTGTATTTGATATCTTAACACGCAGTTTTCTGAGATTGGTGAGTACTCAAGATTAGACTCGGTAGCCTTCATAAGAACAATTGTTTTCGACATTTCTTCATCCTTTTTGGTTTATTAAAACATTTGTAGTATTTGTGGTAAATCTTATATGGGAGTAAGAGTACATCTTTAGAAGTATTACGAACATTAAATGAGGCTACTTGACTTTATTGATTGCGGAATGTTTTTTCAAAAAATAACTATAATGTATGATTGTAAAAACTTGTAGATTTTTTTTTGTAAATTATGCGAAATTGGTAAGATGTATGAGCATAACAATTTGTCACGTATATGACACATACTGTTAACAAATGTCAAATTGTTTTAATGTAATGTAAGAGAACAACATGTAAAGGAGCACATTTTTTTCGGGGGTGTACAGCAAATTTCTAGACTGTGTGTTTTTAATCATATTGTGTACAATTACAATTATTTAGTCCCGTTAACGTTGCATGGTTAATGATATTCTTTTTAACATTGGTTACGTAAACTTCAATTGACAGATACAAAACGTATTCACGTTTAAGAATATAATTGATATTTCTAGTCCATTAACATAAAAAAATCTAGGAGTAAAATATATTTGAAGTAAAGTATTTTATATGCAGATTAGTATTTTTTGTCTATATCTTGAGATTTAAAGGTCGTTCATTTTGTTGTTCCAATTTAATCTTGCTTAACAGATTAGAGTTGTGATGTGAAAAGAGTGAAGTTAATAAATCCAGTCCGGTGTACCTTAGAAATTATTTGTAACGTATTATTATAACGTAACGTATTCTACATGAGCAATTATCAGAATATGAGATTGTTTTTCTGAATAATATTTGTAATTTGCTTTTGTGCCATGAACAGGGATCACTGTATAGATAGGATTGCAAAATGACGATGAATGTTCATTGTGGGCATTATATATTTAATATGTGTAAACAGGCAACATACTTTTCTGATGATGCAACGTAATATAAATGTGAAAATTTTAATTGGCAGTATGTCTTATTTATCAGTACTGTCTGAAGTTTAATGTCTTTTTAAAGATTTCTCATCAAATCGGTGCAGATTATTTTGATGCTTGTTTTTAGTCATAAAATATGGCAAGTTTTGCAGTAAAGTATATTACAGTATAGTGAGCCATGAAACATCTTCTTTTTAAGCTGAAAATCTATTGGTGTGTTTTTAATTGCGTCATATATTATTGAATTAAAACAGTTTTACACTGTTTCTTTTATAAAACGGTAGTATTTTACAAGTGAAAGCTATGTTCGAAAGTTTAAAATTATTTGGTAACGAACTTTAAAATGCTGTAATTTCAAAACGCCTCAACGGTTAAGGAGTAAAGATGTCTTAAAACGTTTGTAAGATGATACACTTTCATAAAATTATGGTCTACAAAAGTTACTCTTTGGGGGGGGGGGAGCAAAACCATTTCCCCGCATAGTCTAGTTATATAATAATGCAACCTCTCGGATGTATTTTGATGGAAACGTTCCAGTTATTCCATTAGACAATACAAGCAGGTGTTATTATTTATTTTTTATTAATAAATTACAATCAACTGATTGGTTGAATGACAACTGATTGGAGCAAAGTATGAAAAACGGACATACACGTTGAACAAAGTCAATACTGTATGATGAAAGATATGACTTGAGGAATCCGAATCACAAATAAGCTAGTATTCTTAAAGCTTCATTAACATGGATGTTACATGTTGATGCCTGGAGACAAGTCTATACAATGTTGATATCATTTGAAATGTATTTACTTGCTGATTACTTATGTGTAAAATTAATTATCGAAAGTGCATCTTACATAATATTATTACAGTTTGTTAATTTTCTCTTTATTTTAACTGTTATTAGATATTAACGATCTTTTGCAATATTTTAAGGCCAAAACAAGTTTGTTATATTATTTTGGGTAAACTTCGAACATTTTTTGCACACAAAACCCTTTCAAATGATACCAAAATAATATGATAGATTACCAACCCCGAAGATGACCATTAAAATAACGACAAAGAAATCAGTACGAGAGGTGGTAGATAGGTTTTCATTTTAGTATAGGGGAGGAAATTCATGCAGGGAGTTTCTGCTTCTTCCAAACAGAATACCTTCCCCTAAATACTCTTTCAGCTTTTTCACGTTGGATTTCATTTCTTTAGGTAAAACTGAAGGTCCAAAACTGAAGGCTTATAGTTTGCCTACCCTAAAAATGATTAATATGTAGACTTTATCATTAGTTTTAACTTGAGTATTATCTAATACGTTTAAATGCTCCCATTTATCTTACATGTGCAACCATCCGCGAAGTCAGGAACTGCCGTCTGCTGTTACCGGCGTCGTGCGCGTGTGCCTTGTGTGCGGTTGATCTGCCTACCCACTTTTTTTGGCACTTCCCATCACTATTGAACCCTTCTCCCATCTAGATTCTTCAGTACAAAGAAATCAGGGGTTGTGTGCATCTAGGATTTGACATCGGATGTGCATGCCATGGGTTTCTGCCGCAAAAATGACTTTATACAGTACCCTGTACATACATAATTGTAATATTAAAGGATAACTGGGTTGCTAATGTAAGAAAGCTTTCGAGTGATTGTGGTTCTGCTGATGTTTTTGAAGATGTTATTTTAACGAGTGTTTTTTTAGTTCAAAGCTAGAATAGTTTACTGTTTAAAGCAAGAGTGGTATACAACTCTAGATAGCCCAGTTAATTTTGTATTAATAATTTTTAACAACATTTTGAAAATGTGTTGAATGTATCATTTCAATAGTCGTATCACATCGTGTCATTTTATATTTATTTTTAAAAGATTTTAATCTAAGGAATACTTTTACAATTACTCTGATAGAACGTAAAAGCTATATCGTGTCATTGAGGAAGTCCTCTTGGTCGAGAAGAGACTTTTGGATTGTCTCAGTTGAAGCGTCTATATACCAAAAAACTCGTCTGTCAACTGAGTAAGCATCTTTGACGATTAGTTCAGAAAAAAGATAATCATTCGTTTATTTCCTATGTAGCGGAAATGCGTGGTCCTACTGATAAGCTAAAAAAATAGTGTACTCTTTTATTGTGTGCCGTTGCGACTTTTTTTATAACATGATTAAAAACCATTATAAATTTCAGGATCAGATGGCTTCCGAATATTTGTTGTAAAATGTTCAAACGAGGCAAAGAACTTTCGGAAAAAGTTCTTGTTAGTTTATACGTCGTCCATTGAAACAAACAAGACTTGGACTTAGACTTGTTTGTGGAGCCACCATGCTCAATTTCCCAATAGTCTCTTTCAGTCAAATATGCACTCATGCGCACAACTGCCTAGGAGTGGCAACGTTGCTAACGTATACAAAACAATATGGCGGCCCGCGATGTTTTGTAAACAATAATTATTGAATCAAAGAATCAGCTAATGCCAACTTGTTCCGGGAAGGAGAATTTACCACCATATGATGGAGTAATGTACAGGACTGACTTCGCTACGTTGCCCGAGATAAAGTTCGACGGGTTGTATCGTTTCATGATCGGAAGAAAAAAGGAGACGGCTTCCCTAACATTATTTAAGGCTCTTGACAGAGCAGTTCTCCATTTCCATGCCGGCGATGTTCAAGACATCAAACTTTCAGTGGTAATATAAAAAAATAAGGGAATACATATTGTGTTATATATATTATTCATTCAATGTATAAATATATTTATTATTCATGATGAAAAATACCAGGTGTATAAAAATGTGAGGAAGTCAATACTTCAACTTATTTCAAGCCCAACATAGGGTTACTCTTCCCAACCTGTAATTTAATTGTTTAGTCTATAGTATGTGCAAAAATAATCATAGTCCCTTGTCTGTTTACAATAATTAAATTATCCAGTCATTTTACTTGTGTTTATGTTTCTTTCCAGATAGATCATGAGTTCCTGTATGTAAGGGCCAAGGTGTTGGCATCCATGAAGAAAACCCAATACACTGTGTATGTTTGCTTCAAGAACGAAGAAGCAGTTCATGCTTTATGACAGTGTCCAGTAGGGTATGTGCCATTCTTTTGTATAATCTTCATGTACATGTGTATACATGTGCATGAATACAAATATAAATACATGACAAAAAGGACAGGTCTACGTTTTGACTTTTTATAAGAAAAAAATATGTGCATATCATGCAATTATTGTTTGTAACTGAATTGATGCATATTTGCTATTGTATTTGCATATATTTGAATTTCACTAAAGAAACATTATACTTGTAACAGTCATTATTAAATATGGATATTATAATTGCAAATTTCAGGTTAGCGCAATCATGCAGCCGAATTGGTGGGCTTCTGTTTGCCATTAAAGATTACAGGCAAACAGCCAGTCTTCATGGAGAAAACGTGGCATGCACCTCTAAATTGGCGGAATGGAATGTGCCTAGAAAGATGACCCTTGATCCAAAGCGCATCAGCCTACTGGATTTGAGCAAGCCGAGATTGCCTTCTCCTCATCCTGTCTCCACTAAGGGTTGTGTGGAGTTCGATCCCCGACACTTTTCTGATAGGGAACTGGATGCAGAATTTTACAGGCAGAAGATGAAGGAACTTAAAACCGTATTTCCCCAAACTGGTAGGATTTCAAATTAAATTGCAGTGTACATTATTAATAGCTCTGATTGTCTGAACATTTTAGGCCAAAAATGGAAACAACATGATTGTAAACTTAATTTAATAGAACATACACACTGAGGTAGAGATATTTCCTAAATTGATTCAATCTCTGAAAAATCATCTCTTACAAAGACAATAATTCTGAATTTTTACAATAGGTATGGCACACGTGGCACCAATTCCAGACAGTGCGCCACCAGCAGTACAGGAGATGGAGGTGGAGACAACTCCTGATCCCATCTTGGAGAATATCAGTGCCATGATATTCTGACCAGACAACAGTATGCATTCAAGATAACTTACTCACACTATACACATATAGTTCATTTGCAAGTATATGTGCTTTTAACTTAAATTAATATTGAAAACTTTTTATAAAGCAACATGACAAATTTACAACGGGGCACAATGGACTGGTTCACTTCGCCAGATATATCTTAGCTTATTAATTTGTCTAAGTGGTGAAGGAATTTGCATCCTTATGTAATCACTCTTAAGTCCATCCGCTTCCACCATCGGTTGATTGTACGTTTTGGAGAGGTAGTGTAAAAAGAAATATCATTCAAATACCATGAATGGTCTGCATTTAATATTAATTTTTATTGATAATATTCAATTGATTGTTAACCATAAGGTAATAATTATTATGTACTATTGTAATAGCTTGTTGTATAAAACTGTATCTATTTATTTACCAGTGCCACCTCGTGTCATTGATGACTCTCTAGCGGTCACCATTGAAGCTAGAACAAGGGGGCAGAGGACAAACAAACTGTGGTGCTTGCTTCACAGAGTTACAAGTTCAAACTTTGCCGCGTAATGGCTGCTGGAAAGTCCCCAAATCACCTTATCGCAGATATAATAAATGGATCATCGCTCACCAAGTAAGTTTGTGCTACATAATGGTCTTTAATATATAACAAATAACATGCTACCCATTTCAACTGAAGCAAACAAATTTAAGTTAACATCTATGAAATGAACCAATACGTTTTTTAATTAATTTGATTTCTTTGGAATTCATTCCTACACGCATGAAAAGAATTGACATTGATGCTGGTGCATGTGCTTACATTATGAAGGTGTTTCCACCACTATTCAGTTATTATAAATATCAAATTAAGAAAAAATGAAATAACAATCCCTGCATTTCAGATACAGCAATCTTCCTGTGCAGGTAAAGTGGGGCCAAGACCATGAGGATACTGCCAGGGCCGATTATATTAAGTTCAAGGAGACTTCAGGGACTCCAGTAGAAGTTATGGGAACCGGTCTGCTTTTAATACCGTATGCCACATATCTCGGGGCCAGCTGTGATGACATTATCGTAGACAAGTCAATGCCTTGTGATTGCCAGAAAGGGTTTTTGGAACTTAAATGCCCCTACAGTGTTGACAAAAGAGAAATTTTTATGTCAGAAGTGGAAGATTATTGAGCATTCCATCTTTTTACATGCAGAGTTCAGATTCTGGCCCAGCACTCTGCAAGACTCATCATTATTATGCCCAGGTGCAGGGGAAGATGGCAGTGACAGGCCTTCCATGGTCTGACTTTGTTGTGTGGACTGGTGCTCAAAAGAACAATTTATTTGTCCAGAGAATTTACTTTGATTCAAACTTTGTTTCTGACATGTTAAGGAAATTGAGAGGCTTTTACAATAACTTTATAAAGTCATCAGCATAAATTTGAATTGTTTATATTTGTTACCATTCCAAATATTTCATAACATCTTGGAAAATATCATCGTAATTTGATGTCTTAAACTGCTCAAAACATGTCCGTTCTCATACAGGTTTATTAACTAACAAGTATTAAATCAATCCTTTCCAAAGAATCACATTCCACAGATAATAATCATCTATACAATATCACACATTTCTGTTAGTCAATGCATACTTTTAAAAATAAGAACAATGTACAGTGAGTTGGTAACTAATTATCATGTTTAAGGTCTTCGGTATTTTTCTGACATATAAATGATCTTGTAAAATGATGCAATACAGATTCTTTTCTTAGAGATACATGTTTACTCCCAAATAAGATTTACCACAATTAATTCAAATATTTTAGTATACCAGCAAGGATATATATTATCGAAAACAATGGTTCTGATGACATATACTGAGTGTTATTTGAAATAACGGTGCAGAAAGCACATTATTCCAACCTTATTGAAGAAAGACTAGATCACAGTAAATCTTAATCAGTTATCAGTCAAAATGTTATGTGTGATTTACATGGTTAGCGACCTATTATTCGCCCGTACTACTTTTTCGCCCACCCAGTTAAAAGCAGTCAAAACGAAATATTTTACACAAATCAGTATGGCGTTTCAT
The DNA here is from genome assembly GCF_026914265.1 of Mya arenaria. NCBI lineage: Eukaryota > Metazoa > Mollusca > Bivalvia > Myida > Myidae > Mya > Mya arenaria. Next base: position 59,644,437 of record NC_069127.1, read on the forward strand.
TGCGGCATCATTTTTGACAGATATCAGCTGTATTTTGCGTTCAAATGTAAGTAGTATGGGGAATTTGACCCAAATAAACATTGTTTACACTTCTGACCTTGTAAGTTGAATGCGGGGATTACGTCATCACGCGCGCGCTCATTTGCATGAGGCCCTGTAAGGATTTTTTAATTTTCATTATACCTTGCACTATCAGACGACGTTATTGATTTGTCATTATAAAGTAAAAAACCGGTGTTAAATTATACAAATACCAAAAATTGCTGTATTTTACGTTCAATTTTAGAAAAAGCAAATGGTAAAACCTGAAAACGGTGAAGTAATCGCTGAATTTTTCGTCTAAGGGAAGCAACTCAAATTTGAATTAATGATTACATTCTTGTACGGACATGCGTTGTCCCTCTTCGGAAGTCTATAAATAACCATACGTAGTGTAGGTCATGTTTTAAGAAGGAATCCCGGTAGCTTTTTCAATTTCTGCAAAGAGGTGGCTTACCGAGTAGATGCTGTATCATTTTAAACATACATAAACAGTATGTAATAGTTAACATATTATATTTATTGATCAATTGTCGTTTTAAACGGTCGCTAGACTTGTCAAATAAAATAAAAATGTTTAAAGATATAGTTTAGAGAGAAATATATGAAAACATCGTATGAACAGCGAATTTATGGAGTGGGCGAATAATTGGTACAGTAGGGTGCTTATTTTAGCGAAATTATAGGGGTACTTTGCACGTGGGAATATTCGGAATCCCTTGCTATTTTTAAAAACAAATTACACAGTTTTTGTCAGAAGGGCCGACCTATCTGAGTGTAAAGTTTTATCGAAATAGCTATCTTGTGTCAAGAGCAACATAGGAAAAACCTCCATTTCCGGCCGAAAAGGGGTCGCTAACCAGTATATATTGATTTAGAAGTAGAGTGTCACTTTAAGTATTTTAATTAGTTTATTTAGTCTTTATCAACAATTGGAACATCTAAATTAACCAACATGCTAAATGGAAACATTTTGAGGCTATTGGTGCAAGAGATAAAGGTAGCACACCATCAAACAAACGGAAATTTTTTACACGTCCTATCTTTCTTTCAACATGAATTCTTAATTGTGTAATTGCATTTGTTTCAAACACTTCTTGAACGCAGACAAAAACATGAAAAACTTCATTCGAATCTTTTGTTAGCAGTCTTATATCACTGTTTACCAGACATTCACTCTGTGATAGTGCAGCTTTAAATCACTATAGAGCAAAAGCAAAATCATTTTTTGAATGCAACTTTGAAGATCCCTGCTTTAAATGAGGCGCCCTAAAAAGTATCAAGTATTACTGATGCTTTTCAGCAAAATAAAGCTTTTTTTAACTTCTTATGAATAAACTCCATTATAGAGCTCTATTGGAACTTTAAGTGGTGTATTGTCATTTTAAATTAGCTATATTGAACTTTAAGTGATTTGTTACCTTTTTAGGGTTCCCCCTCGCTTCTTAAAAGTTGTCGCCACTTTTTCGCGGGGGGTTAAGTGGACCGCGAAAGGCCCCCTTACGGGTCCAGGGCGGCGCCCTTGTGGAGGCCAAGGCGGCGAAGCCCCCTGAAGCTCATGGGGTTTTAGCATTTTAAGAGCCTTAAATTGCATTTAATTAGCACATTGTTGTGCAAAACATAATATTTTGTTGTACATGAAGCACAATATTAGCAAATTGTTATTCCATTGACAAAATATATGGACAAGTATATAATTAAAAAAATGAAAATATTGCAAAAAATGTGAGATAAACATCAATATGTTGAGTTCAGTCTAATGCCTGCAAACAATAGTATCATAGAATTTAAGAATACAATAATGAAATAATGAGATAAATTTAGTCGTATTTAAGTAACTATAACTAGTTCATGTTTGATGTTAATGTAGTTGTGTTGTAATATTTCTTAAACCTATATAGCAAGATTTATCTAAGAAAACATATAAAATAATTTGCTTGATTGTGATGAAAGTTGATATCTTAACAGTCTAAGTCTGCTTGGAATGTAGAAATCAGGGTGCCTATACGCGAAATACACGGCTGAATCTACATGTTTCTGCCAAAAATAAAACAGTTCAGCCACAGCTACAGAATCACTATGCTTGTTTTGACTACATGATGTAACAGACATATGCACATTGTCATCAAGTATGAAATTATACAGTTCAATGGCAAAAAGAACAGAAAATTAGACTTCTGTAAGACAATCTGAGTGTTTTTCACATTATCGAACCTTATTTGTTTGCTATTTTGTAGAAAAGATCTGCCGAGGAAATAAATTTGTTGATTTACTATCCTTAAACTGTCCATTAACCAGTCCTAAAGCGGCTAAGAACGTCCAGAATACACCAGATTGCTCCATTGCTTTCAAATTTTTCATACCCCCCCAGCACAATTATGAATCCACATGAATAGAGGGCTAGCTACACCCCTGGAAACCAGTACTGTGTACGTTCAAGAGGTCATCAGAATGTTCCATTTGTCACTAGGTTGAATATAACCAAATAACTTTTGGATTTGAGGCAGACATCTTAATCCACCAAACCACTCTCACCCTTTTTGACTAGTACATTGGAAAAGACATCAGAAGATTATGCTCTCGTTTTTTTATCCTATTATAGGAATATGTATTTATTTTTAATTTATTTATTATATATTTATTTTTTTTATTTTTTGCGGGGTGTGTGTGGGGGGGGGGGGGGGGTGCGCCGGATGCCTACCCCTTTAACTGTTAGTGGTTAGTCACTCAAATACCAAGGACAACAGAGCTCCTTCATTATATTTATTGATTCTACTCCGTTTCGAACAGTAAAAATTTAGCAATATATAAGAACTGTATTGTTATGTTGAGTGCAAAGTGAGCGTTGTTTTCGGTTATAAATATGCCTTAATCAATATAACCATTGCATTGCATCATTGCAACTTCATATTTCATGTGGACTTTCATTCATGGTTTGCTTGTTAACGGATAAAAAGGGCCAAAATGTTAGAATTTGAATTTGTTAACGATTTGAGATTTTAAATACGCCGCCAATGAGGACTTTTCATTCGACCAATCAAATCGCATGTTACAAACTGGACGAAAAACAGTAATAAAACCGGAAGTCAAGGGTGGTAGAAAAACTAGGAAAACAGAAAAATTGGAATAAAGTAAAAAAAAATCGCATGATCGGCGAATTTGTTCGCAGACTAAGGTGGGGTATTTGAAAGATGGATATCATATTCTTAAATTCTGATGGCTGTTTATCTGCAGAAGTTATTTTGAACTGAGTAATCAGATGATTACGTGACCCGGGTAGAGAAATGTTCAATACCATGTTAGTATATTATACAGTACAAAGTGCATATTTATAAAAAAAAAAATAGTTTTCAATATTATTTCACATTTTCGGTGTTTGGTTTTAGTTTGGAATTATGAGATTTTTTTGGATTTTTAAAAAAAATGATTGAGTCTGAAAATCCGGTGCCAGTGCCTGCTTCTAATAAACCAAGTATACCATTGTCTATTACAATTTGCTGGTCAGAAATTCTACCCCCCCCCCCCCCTCCCCAAGCTTCAGAAACAAATGAGATCACACCTGAAGGTGTTATGCCAATAAGAAATTTCATAGTGTTGTGATGCTTATAATTTGAAAAAGTTAAGTTCTGATTAATTAGACTAGAAGATCGTTGGATAAATATTTCTGTATGTAGTCTAAAATAATTCTCACATTTGGAAATTTCTTAAAACTTGTTGGCATGGTTTCATTTATAATATTTCTGGAGGGAAAAACATTAATAACTTTCATCTCCTCATGTAATAAACAGATCCAAGTTATAAAGATATTTGAAAAAGTTGAATTTGATATGGAAAATCTATCAGCAATGTCCTGAACCAAGAGTCCAACTTTCAGTCGCAAAAGCACAGCAAACCAGTTGATCAATCAAAGTCAAACTTGAACTTTGTGGCTTCTGCCTGTACTTCACTGGGGTTTTGGCGCCATTCAAATATTGCATTTTTTTGGCCTTAGGTGAAAGGAAAATTTATACATTATTTCATTATATTTGTATTGAATGAGATGGCTTAACTTGGCAGTTGCTAATGTCAGTGTTATGCTTGGTACTCCTATGTTAGCAAAACATCAAGCATGCAAGCCGATATTCACCAAAATATTTAAAAAATAATAATTTAAGTATAATAATGTTAAATAATTATTTTCAACAATTGTATAGTAAATTCATAAGCAGCCACACCAGAAAAGGGTGATAATTCATAACTTGAATGATAACTAAATGCTGTAATGCTTCCTTTGAATGACTCATTTATTACCTATATAAGCACATGAAGACAGCAAAGGTTGGCAGACCAGAATAAAATCTTGTGGTATTGTCATCATCCTTAATTATGTTGACCCCCCACTTCATCATCTTCAGCTCTTTCCTCAATCTTTCATTCTCCTCCCTCAGCTGTTGGTTTTCCTCTATAAGGGAGTCTGTGTCACACTGCATGCCTGTGGAATATATATACTTAATTCGAAGAAATGTATATACTTGAAATGCTATGCTTATTTATTATTCACATGCAGCTTTAAAGCTGCACTCTCACAGTTTTTACAATATCTACAAACCAATGATACAAGATTGCTGACATAAAAATTAGAGCTTAGATTTTCATATTTCTGTTCGAAAATTAATGTGTTATGGCTAAACCCGTTAGAAAGAAAAATGCATAAAACATCAATTAAAAAATGGTCGTTCAAAGACAAAAAATAAAAAAGTCAAAATGGTAAATCTATGAGAGCTTTAAACCGATTATTTTACAAATGATGTATAACCAGTATGTTGCAATGAAATTAATCATGCACTACACATTTTAGAGTAAATACTGAAATTTAAGTTAAAGCTATTATTACTTCATTTTCTTATGACAATGAAAAAGTAAGAAGTAATGTAATTATATAATGTCTTGCAACATAACACAGTCATGCTGCATTGCAGCTTTCATGTTAGTGTGGATAACCATTGAGATGAGCGATGGTAATGGATTCAAATTATGGCCAAAAACGCTTGTTTTTTACACATTCTAATGAAATCAAACACACTGATGTCATAAAATAATCCTTTCAGAAAGTATAATTAATCCATGAAACAATAGCAGTGAATTTAAGCACCTTTATCTTATGTAAATGTGATGGAAATATCATCATGGTACTCAATGAAACCTGTCTGGACAACTTCGTCAACATCACTCTTGCCATCTCCACAGTATGTGTGCATCGCAGTTGATATATGCAGAATGCTGTCCTCCCTTTCCTTGTGGGCCTTTGCAGCAGCTTCAAATGTCTGTATGATAATTCAAATATGGGTTTTTTAAAAACCAAATCAATGTAATATCCTGTCTATTTTTTACCATTAATAATACCTATATAAAAGTGAGCAATATTGACAATATCATGTAAATAAACATGACATTTTCGATGTGCAAAAAATTGTTTTTATTTAACCATCAAGCAATAACCATAGATATATCTCTTCTGAATGCCCTTTCCTGGCGCTTCTCGTCGACGGCGGTCTCCTTGTAGCTAAATACACTAGGAGCATAGTCTGCATCCCCAGCCTCATAACTATGCCACCCATAAACAAAGTGTGCTGAACAGACGAACGAGTTTCCATTTGGGATCCAGTCTTTTCTGTTCATGGCTTTAATCCAGCTCCTTCGCTTGTGCGAACCTTTAGGAAACTTGAAAAACCGAATTCCTTTCTTTTTCGCCACAGAATTTGCGCGATGTGTGCCTCCGAAAACAGAGCAACTTTTCACCATTTTTTACGTTTCGTTTTTTTGTTGTTAATGACGTTTGCCACCCCTGGTACGTTTTGTGCAAGCGCTACGTTCAGTACCGCAGTTACGTTGAAAAGGACAATTAACTTACCATAGCACAATTCGTCTTCAATGCTCATGTCATCGATGCAAATGCCCCCTTTGAAGTTTCAAAATGATACATCCTGTTTGTTGGCTTCGGTGCTCATTCAGATATCATTATTGAAACCTGCTTGTTGTTTTCAATGTGAATTTTATCTCGGGTAAGGTTAAATTGTCGCCTTTCTTTATACAAGAAGGTAAAGCAAAGAATAACACATGTTAAACGTGTGAAAACAACGCATGAAAAGGGTTCCAACTATTAATAAAATGACTTGAAAAGTGGTCATCGCATTTGAGTCCATGCCAAGTTCTTGTATTACATAGTGTGACCAAAAACATGAACCAGTTTCAAGATGCCGACCGTGTTTACCTTTATCTAAACGACTCCAGGAAGATTTTTGCTGAACAAAATGTAAACGCAATTGAATAGTTTAACATAACTGACACAGGTCTAAACAAAGTAATGCCACCATGATTTATAGAGCCGTTTCTCAAAGGCATATCCAACACGGTGTCGGACAAACGAAGAAGATATTGACATGTTCGCACATGAAGATGGGTATTCGTCGAAAATCTTTCTTTCAAAAAGACTCCGAATATATATATATGCAGTTGTAAATCATTTATGCAATTTGTTGCGCAATAAGTCTATTTTAGAGATGTGTTAATGTGACAACTTAAAAAGATAATTTATTGACAACGTTGACATTTATTTGATATATAGTTTCTTTGATATAAACTTTTGTTTGAAACATAACCTCACAATTCTGTATCCCACTTCTGTAACCCACATTACCCAACACCTCTGTATTCCACATTACCTCACGGCTCTGTTTCCAACATTACCCAACACTTCTGTATCCCACATTACCAAACACTTTTGTATCTCATATAAACAAAACCTTCTGTATCCAACATAGTCCAAAACTTCCGTATCCCATACAACCCACCACTTCTGTATCCAACATTACCCAATACTTCTGCATCCCACATTACCCAACACTTCTGTAACCCACATTATCAAATACTTTTGCATCCCACATAACCAAAACCCAATACTTCTGTATCCCACATAACCCAACACTTCTGTATCCCACAAAACCCAACACCTCTATATCCCACATAACCCAAAACATATGTGTCCATATAACCCAATACTACTGTGTACTACATTAACCAACACTCCTGTTTCCAACATTATCCAACACCTCTGTATTCCACATTACCCAACACCTCTGTAACCCAAACAATCCAACACTACTGTATCCAAAATACCCAACACCTCTGAATCCCACATAACCCAACGCGTCTGTATCCCAAATTACCCAACATATCTGTATCCCACATAACCCACAACTTCTGTATTCCACATAAGCCAACACTTCTGTATCCAATATAACCTTACACTTCTGTATCTCACATTACCCAATACTTCTGTATCCCACATTACCCGACACTTCCGTATCACACATACCCCATCACTACTGTATCCCACATTTCCCAACACTTATATATCCCACATTACTTAACTCTTCTGTAGTCCGCTTAACCCAAAACTTCTGTATACCATATAACCCATCACTCTTATATCCCAAATTACCCAACAATTCTGTATCCCACATTACCCAACACTTCTGTTTCCCTCATTACCCAATACTTCTGTATCCCACATAACGCGACACTACTATATCCCACATTTCCCATCACTCTTGTATCCCATTTTACCCAACACTTCTGTTTCCCACATTTCCAACTATTTCTGTGTCCTTAAAACCTAACACCTCTGTATCCGACATAACCCAACACTTCTGTGTCCAACATTACACAACACCTTTGTATATAACAAAACCCAACACTTCTGTATCCCACATTACCCAATACTTCTGTATCTCATATTACCTAACACTTTCGTATACAACATAACCACACACTTTTGTATCCCACATAATCCAACACTTTTGTATCCCACATGACCCAACACTTATGTACCCCACATAATCCAACACTTCTGTATTCCAAATAACCAACCACTTCTTTATCTCACATAACCCAACACTTCTGTATCCCACATAACTCATCCTGCCTGTATCCCAAATAACCCAACACTTCTGTATCGCACATAACCCAACACGTCTAAATCCGACATAACCCAACACTTCTGTATTCCGCATAACATAACTCTTCTGTATCCCACATTATCCAATACTTCTGTATCCCACACTACCAAACACTTCTGTATTCCACATAACCAACCACTACTAAAACCCATATTACCCAATACTTCTCTATCCCATATAACCCAACACTTCTGTATCCCACATAACCCAACACGTCTGTATCCCACATTACCCAACACCTCTGTATCCAACATAACCCACCACATCCAAATCTCACATAACCCAACACTTCTCTATCCCACATAACCCAGCACTTCTGTATCCCACATAACCCAACACTTCTGTATCCCACATAATTCATCCTGTCTGTATCCCAAATAACCCAACACTTCTGTATCGCACATAAGCAATCATCTGTATCCCACATTACCCAACACCTCTGTATCCCACATAACCCAACACGTCTAAATCCCACATAACCCAACACTTCTGTATCCCACATAACATAACTCTTCTGTATCCCACATTATCCAATACTTCTGTATCCCACACTACCAAACACTTCTGTATTCCACATAACCAACCACTACTAAAACCCATATTACCCAATACTTCTCCATCCCATATAACCCAACACTTCTGTATCCCACATAACCCAACACGTCTGTATCCAACATAACCCAACACCTCTGTATCCAACATAACCCACCGCATCCAAATCCCACATAACCCAACACTTCTCTATCCCAAATAACCCAGCATTTCTGTATCCCACATAACCCAACACGTCTGTATCCCACATTTCCCAACAACTCTAAATCCCACATAACCCACCACATCTAAATCCGACATAACCCAACACTTATGTATCCCACATAACCCAACTCTTCTGTATCCCACATTACCCAATACTTCTGTATCCCACACTACCAAACACTTCTGTATTCCATATTACCCACCACTACTAAAACCCATATTACCCAACACTTCTCTATCCCACATAACCCAACACTTCTGTAACTTACATAACCCAACACGTCTGTATCCCACATTACCCAACACCTCTGTATCCCGCATTACCCAACACTTATGTATCCCACATATTAACATAACACTTCTGTAGCCCGCTTAACCCGAAATTTCTGTATATTACATAACCCAACATGGCTGTATCCCCATATTCCAGCACGTCCGTTACCAAAATAACCTAATACTTCTATATCTAACATAACCCACACATAGTCAAAGACTTCTGATCAAACATAAACCAAAACGGATGTATCCCAGACGACCCAACACTTCTGTATCCCAAATAACCCAACACTTCTGTATCCCACATTACCCAACACTTCTGTATCCCACATTATCCAACACTTTTGTTACCCGAATTATCCTTATACATATGTGTCCCAAATTACCCAACACATTTGTTTACAACATAACCACACACTTTTGTATCCCACTTTACCCAATACTTGTGTATCCCACTTTACCCAACACTTTTTATATCACATTACCCAACACTTTTATATACAACCTAACGACACCCAAAACCTCTGTATCCTACCTTATCCAACACGTCTGTATTTCACATTACCCAACACATTTGATCCCACATAACCCACCACGTCTAAATCCCACATAACCCAACACTTCTGTATCCCATAACCCAACACTTCTGTATCCCACCTAACCCAACACTTCTGTATCCCACATAACATAACACGTCTGTATCCCACATTACCCAACACGTCTGTATCCCACATAATCCAACACGTATGTATCCCACATAACCCAGCACGTCTAAATCCCACATAACCCAACACGTCTAAATCCCACATAACCCAACACGTTTGTATCCCACATTACCAAACACGTCTGTATCCCACATAACCCAGCACGTCTAAATCCCACATAACCCACCACGTCTTAAGCCCACATAACCCAACACCTCTGTATCCCACATAACCCAGCACGTCTAAATCTCACATAACCCAACACTTATGTATCCCACATAACCTAACTCTTCTGTATCCCACATTACCCAATACGTCATTATCCCACACTCCCAAACACTTCTGTATTCCAGATTACCCACCACTACTGTAACCCACATTACCCATTACTTATGTATCCCACATATTAACATAACACTTCTGTAGCCCGCTTACCACAAACTTCTGTATACCACATAACCCAACACGGCTGTATCCCCATATTCCAGCACGTCTATTACCAACATAACCTAATACTTCTATATCTAACATAACCAACACATAGTCAAAGACTTCTGATCAAACATAAAACAAAACGTATATATCCCAGATAGCCCTACTCTTCTGTATACCACACCGACCAACACGTCTGTATCAGACCTATCCCAATACGTCTGTATCCTACATTTTCCAACACTTCTGTTTACTACACAGAATGACACTTCCCAAATACTAGTAATCCAACAGGTCTGTATCATTTATAACCAAACACTTCTGTGTCCCACACAGACCAACACGTCTGTATCCCACATAACCCAACCGTTTTGTTTCGCATATAACCCAACACTTCATTGTCCCAATAGCCAAACGCTTCGGTTTACCACACAAACCAAAACGTCTATGTCCCACACAGACCAACACGTCTGTATTTCACTTAACCCAGCACTTCTGTATCCCGAACAACCCAACATTCCTTTAACGCTTATTATCCAACACTTCTGTATCACACCTAGCCTAAATATATGTAGCCCCAATAGACCAACACGTCCGTTTCAAACATAAACCAATACTTCTGAATCCCACATAACCCAACACGTCTGTATCATCACAGACCAACACGTCTCTTTCCTTCACCGACCATCTCGTCTCTATCCCAGATAATCTAACATGTCTCTATCACACACCGACAAACACAAACGTACCCCAAATCGACCAACACGTCTGTATCCCACAACGACCAACACGTCTCGTTCCTACACCGGCCAACATGTATTTATCCAACACCGACCAACACGTCTGTATCCTACACCAACCAACATGTCATTATTCCACACCGACGAACATGTCTCTATCCCACACCGACCACATGTCTCTGTCGACCCCGACCAACATGTGTCTATCCCACACCGACCAACATGTCTCTGTCCCACACCGACCAACATGTCTCTGTACCGCACCGACCAACATGTCTCTATCCCAAACCGACCAACACGTCTGTATCGCACATCTTCCATCATGTATAAATCCCACACCGACCAACACGTCTCTTCCCCGCAACGATCAACACGTTTGTATTCCACACCGACCAACATGTATGTATCCAACAACGACCAACATGGATGTATCCTACACCGACCAACATGTCTCTTTTCCCCACCAACCAACACCTTTGTTTCACACACCGACCAACACGTCTCTTTCCTACACCGACCAACTCGTCTCTATCCATCACCGACAAACACGTCTCTATCCAACACCGACCAACACGTCTCTATCCCACCCCGACCAACCCATTTGTATCCAACACCGACTAACACGTTTGTATCCCGCACCAACAATCACGCCTCTTTCCCACACCGACCTACACAATTGTTCCCCACACAGACCAACACGTTTGTTTTCCACACCGTCTAACACGTTAGTAACCCACACCGACAAACACGTCTCTAGCCCACACCCACCAACACAATTGTTTCCCACACCGACCAACACGTCTGTATTAACGACGACCAACATGTCTTTATCCCACACCGACCAACACATCTGAATTGCACACCGACCAACACGTTTGTGACCCACACTTAACAACACGTTTCTAGCCCACACCGACCAACACAATTGTTTCCAACACCGACCAACACTTATGTATCCCACATTGACCAACATGTCTTTATTCCACACCGACCAACATGTCTCTATCCCGAACTGCGCAACACGTCTGTATCCCAAACCGATCAACACTTATGTATCCCACATTGACCAACATGTCTTTATCCCACACCGACCAACATGTCTCTATCCCACATCGACCAACATGCTTTTATCTAACACCGACCAACACGTATGTATCCCATACCGACTAACACGTCTGTATCCCACATTGACCAACATGTCCGTTTTCCAGATCGACCATCACATCTCCTTCCCACACAGACCAACACGTCTGTATCCAACTGCGACTGACGTGTCTCTATCCCACACCGAACAACATGTCTGTATTCCACACCGACCAACATTTATCTAACCCACACCGACCAACATGTATCTTGCCCAAACCGAACAACACGTCTCTATCCTACACCGGCCAACACGTCTGTATCCAACACCGATCGACATGTCTCCATCCTACACCGACCAACACGTCTCTTTCCTGCACCGACCACCACAATTGTATCCCACAACGACCAACACGTCTCTTTCCCAGACCGACAAACATGTCTCTACCCCACACCGACCAACAGGTCTCTAGTCCACACCGACCATCACCTTTGCATCACATACCGGCCAACAGGTCTCTTTCCCACATCAACCACCATGTCTCTAGCCCACACAGACCAACGCATATCTTTCCCATACCGTCCAACATTTCCCTATCCCACACTGACAAATAAATGTGTACCCTACATCGACATATACTTTTTGTATCCCAAACGAACGCGTCTGTATCCCTCACCGTATAACACATCTGTATCCCGCACACATCAAAAGTTCTGTATCTCCCACAACCCAACACTTCTGTAACCCACATAACCCAACCAACTATTTTTTGTGTTAATATTGTAACAGAATTAGAACAAAACCAGCCATGATTTGAAATAAAATAGGTTTGCTATGAACATATCTTAGAAAACTTGCACAGAACTGGCGTATTTGTCCATTATGAATTAGAGGCTTTGCTTCTTAATTGTTTATAATGTCAATGAACAATACAAAAGTAAATTTAAGTACAGAATGCATAAAACACATAATTTGAAGATGGCATTTGTTGTCAACATAATGCAGATTCATTGCTTAAGCATCATTTATACTTTATAGTACTTGAGATATGGAAAAAATAGAATAAACAGAAATTTCACATTTGGAAAATTTCATTCGAACTCAGAAGTCCATGCATTGTTCTTTGCGTTTGTTACATAAACTTTCTGCAAAGCATGCTGTCCGAGGACTTCTCCACAAACATATACGTGTAAATACAATTTTGAGATAAAAATGTAGTTGTTTACATTCTGATAATTGATAAACATGGCTTCTGCATTTACATAAGGGGTGATGTTTGAGTTATGTCTACGATAATATACTTCCGTTCTAAGGTTTGTGTTTTCAAGATAGTATTACCAATCTTGAAAGCAATGACACATTCTGACCTTGCATTTTCTACCGTTTTTACTTGAGTAATCACCTATTAATACACTTATTGTATGTAGCTTCTTTTTCAGTGACCTTTAAATGTGCTATAAAACATGGCTGTATATCGCAGCAGTGTAACCATGGCCTAAAGCAGCGTCCGGGACGTTCAGCAAGTGATCAACCAACCATCGAATGCCTCCAGTTTCACAGTACATACTGGTCAACGCCTAAAGCGTTAAACAATTAAAAGATTATAAGAAATAGTAATAGACTACAATAAGCAGCAATAGAAACATGTTATTGTCTGAAATTTCTGTTTTGTTTCTGACGCAATGTAGATTATTACAATGTTGCTTGCTATATAAGCTGCTATAATTTAGATACAGCAAATATTTTCAGACTTAGTGTCATAGTAAACATTTGAGTATTGCTTCAAAAAATAAAATTGAAAGGTCCATCACATCGTACAGCAATACAATACTTTCTGAAATGTCACCTTCAATTACAATATTACACGTTTATTATACCAAATATTATCAAAATACGCTACTTTAAAGATATTTCTACGGAAAAAACTGTCTTATCATTCTGTTGTCCTGTTTTTAAAGCTTAATTTTAACTTGTAAAGCTCGCGGATCATATTTTTAATGTAACATGTGTCTTTCCTGAATGATTGGGAAATATGCAACACTGTAGAGGAAACCAAATGCATACATGACCTCAATTATAACAAGAATCTTGCATCTATCCTTGTTAAAAACATTTCAATTTCACGATTACTTTTATGAAAATTATTTCCCCTGATCGTGTTTACAACCACGATCTAGCGTTATCCCACCACCAACCAACGTTACCTGTACCACTTCATCTCGTAAAGATTGGACTTCAAATGCAAAGTACGCTTAATTGTTAATTTAAGTAATGAAAGTACTATTTGAATATTATTTAATATTATTTAAAGCAAAATTATATCATTTTCTAAACAATTTATAACTCAGTTAAATGTAACCTAAAATGGGGAGATTTTTGCAACCTAAACACACATTATAATTCAGTTCGTTCATGAATACAGGGTATCAGATAACTAGTTTTAGATATTTAATTACAGATAAACGTGACAGAATTTGTATAGATAGCTATATTTGTAAAATTTTAATATCGATTGTGGTTTGTTAAGGTTATCAATTCTGTTCAATATACGCTTTAACAGTGAAGCAAAATGGCTAACATGAGGGATTATTTAAGAAATAAACGAAAGCGGAATCACTTTTCATGCTCAATTGTTACAGACAAAGTTTTCAAACACGTAGGATCATTTACTGAAAGCAAACTGACAGATGTACACGGGAAGATATCTCAGACATTAGGAGTACAGCGTGCATGTATCGACCAGTGCAGTCAACAATACAAGAACGACTTTAGAAGGCAAGTATGCTTCAATCAAAAACGACTGCTGATTTTTTTTCTTCAAATTTTAAGTCTTCAGTTATAACCGCTAAACGGAATGGGTTTGATTGCAATTCAATGAAACACCTAAAAAAAATCTCTGTGAGACGACAAATTAACGAGCCGGAGTTATTGATATTATTATACACGAGCGCTGTAGTGATATTATATATGCTTTCAATCACGAGGATAGAGGTTGACGTAACTGTTTTGTACCCTGTAAAAACTGACTCAAAATGACCACTTCTGCATATGTTTGTCATTGATCTGTATGTAAACTTCTTAGGGATTTGTGAGGACGTGTACTTCTATTGCGGAACTTTACCCAGACATTATTCTTTGGCGTACGTAGTGTATGTATGTGCAAAAACAACATTTATTTATGTTTTAATGTACTTTCGTAGACGGCACTTTCTGTGTCCCCAATGTTAGTACTAAACATGATGCATAAACTAGGAATGTGTGCTATTTATTGACAGCGTCATGCTTTTAATCAACAGCAAACACGAAATGCTTCCTCTGGAACTGCCATTAATATATTAACTAGGTATGTTCGAATGACATCGCCAAATTACGTGTTAAGTCACACATATTTTCATCGATTCATAACTTTTCTTTGTTTATATTATTAGAGATCCTATAAAACCTTTTTTAACAAAAATACGCAATATTAAACAGATAAGCGAGATTGATTTTTTATTGTCTACGGTAAAATCATTCTTCAAGTGTACGATCGATTTCGATAGATCTGATTCAACGTTATTATTATCTTCGGATCTTTTTTCTATTTAATTTGTGGTGTTTATGCCGAGGAAGCAAGAAACTTTCTTCCTGTATATCTCAAACAATATTAACAAACCATAATAAAGAATTATTGTATTTTTTTCTAAATAAAATGGATAAACGAATTGGTCGTCCAAACCAAAATCGAGATTGGGTGGATGGTTTCCCAAGTGGTGGCTCTAGGTGAAGCTCATAGTCGCTCAGGAATGTTTGACGTGAAAAAAAGCTTGGTCCACAAGACATCCAGCTTCTTAGAGGAGCATAACCGGAACGAGCTCTCTTATAGGCCGTTAGAGCGTATAAATCGACACAGAAAGGTCTCCATTATAGCCCAATGGGCGACTCACGGTAATTGTTCAATTGGCAAAAGCGGCATATAAATGCCTATAGCTATGACAAACATATTCATAAAGACGAACGTAATACGAAAATAATACATAGCATCAAGTCAGCAGAAGTTGGTATTGGTCTTGATAAACAGTTGTGTGCTGTTCTATGTTTCTTGTTTGTGAATTTGTGTTCTATGTCTCTATGTTTAAACTTTTTGCTTCTGAGCATGTTTCTGTAGCTTTTTGTATATATTTTGAAATCAATATTTTTTTAAAAACATTCAGGTCCTTTATAATTAAAAACTTTTTTTAAATAAATACACTGTACTTAACATTTTATCTTGCAACGTGGAAAATATCAAAATCATTCTTCTCAAATTGTATCTGGTCCGTAAGTTAAAGCTCCATTTTGTGCCATATCAAATATAGTCGGCGCCCAGGACTAAGCACCGACTAATAATAATAATAATAATAATAAAAACCCATACAAATTAAAATAAAAGTGACGTGGTGAAGAGTTAAGAATGTCATCGCTACACACAAATAGCATAGCATAACGTTTTATAAACAACTTAAGTTATATATTGCATTCAAAATTATTGAAAATGCATCAACACGCTCTCCTTGAAAACAGTCAATTGGATCAATAGCCACGCGCATAAAGCCCGTATTATTGCTGCACTCCATGAACAGGCAGTATCTGAAATGAGTATGCAGATCAATGACACAGTATAGTTTTTCTTTTCTCAATACAACAAAAAGAGCTTTAAACTGAATACATACAGTAAAGGTGGTAAATAATAGAATAAAAGAGACCGTACCCAATACCACTTTAACTAAATACAATGAGCCCGTATATGTTTAGCGTTTAAAAAAATGCAGAATATATAACAACGTATTAACTTGTTCATGTTTAACTTATAATACAACCTACATTTTCAGTTAATTTTCGTCTTCTTATGTTAATGTTGCATCAGCTTCATACATAACAGAAAACTCTCAGAGTCTTACCTCTGCTGTTCTATCCAACGATGACTGTTTGCTAACAAATCCTACAATTATCACAACTTCACACACAGTTTATCACATTGCCAGTACATTAAAAAGTATCTACGAGAATAAGAACTCTTAACATCAAATAGGTCAGTTTATGATAAGCATGTCAATTAATTTATACAAAAATGTATGATATGGGCGTAAACAAACATGTAAACAATACCTGCGAGCACCTGCTGACCTTATAAATAAAAATACCGCTTGCATTATCGAGCTGGGTCTGAGAATAAAACGTTAGTGAATACGAATTTTAAAATAGTCTCAGTATAGACTGAGTCTGAGTTTAAGTCTATAAAAATGTATATGAAAACAGCCACTGTTGAGCAGGCATGGTGCTTGACATAAAATTTGTTTTGATGTGCTTTAAGATGTGCGAGTATAGCAGCCATATTCAATTTTGACTTAAAGGCGCACAATGATGCAAAAGGATTTTCTGTTTTTATTTGAATGCTTTATCATGTTACACTCATTTTGACTTAAATGGTACAAAACACATATAATTAAGGTACAAAATACTTAGTAGCTACCAGGCTACGAATAACCCACTTGAACAGGGCCAACAAATATATAATATTGTTCTAATCTGTATTTAAATCATCTTTTTTATTTTTATCATTAAAGTCTAATGAGTTAAAACGATCATGCATTAAATTTAAAAAAAAATTGCATCATGCTATTATGTGCGCCTTTAATAATTGTTGGTCATTATTTGACCAGCAATTAGCTTGAAAATATTTTCTCATGTTATTTTCTGTCCACCAAACTATTTCTCAGCAACCACCGGCCAGAAGTCATTGTGGGTTGTGATATTTGTGAATTTACTGTACAGTTCACATAATGAGGATGTGATGCGAGACACGTTTTTGGCTAGGAAACAATCTCTAGTTTCAATATATTTGTTGATAACTGAAAGATGAAAACATAACAAACAAATCCACATTTATGTAACAAAATGACCGAAATGAAGCCACGTACGACTTCGTACAAAACATAAATGTAATTTGTAGCAACTGTGTAATAATCTCCTATTGACCATGTCACTAAGTTAACTTGTAATTGAGGTGTATATGATCATTTTTATCAACAAGAAAGGTTTGTGGGGTCAGATATGTCCCTTTTCAAAACAAAATAGACTATCAATTTAACTTCCTTTGCAGTAACAATATAAAGTTATAAACGTACGTATACTAATGCTTACTGTAATCGTTGCAGTTGGTGTCAAACTTGCAAGGATTGGAGGACTGAACTCTTGAAATATCATCTTTATCCTCAGAACATCATATGGTCGAAACTTAAATCATGGGAATGGCCAATCGACCCAACACATATTGCCGAGGTGTTTATGATTCAGGACTTCGACAAAACAAACCCCAATCTACAGGACGTGACAGTTTCCTTCAACATTTGGAAGCGATGTATTGAGTTTCCAAGAAGTCTGATACCAATAGCAGATGCTGTTAGGAAATGTAGAAATAAGTTATGCCATAATATAATGGACTGTGACGATAACTTGAAGACTAAAACGTTCACGACAATCAAAACGCTTGTTCGCCACAATGATTTTTCACAACATATTGGCATCGCTAATATCGCAGACCTTTCCGAGCATATTCGTGACCTTGAAAATGACCAATTAACCGAGTATAAACACGAAATAGAAGAAATGTTACAAGAGATAAAAGAAAAATTAACTGATGTCAACAAACAATTCAGTATACAGTGGAAACTCTTCTGTTCCTTTTTTGTAGTGTACATTGCTTGTGTTTTCCACCAATTACATTTCTATCCGCATTCAAACCTAATTCAGGGGATATTGACGATGAATTGGATGAGGAATGAGATTGGAGGTAAGACTGTATGTAGTTCTTAGGTCAGTAACTACGAAGTTTACGATATTCAAACTTTTGAAAATAACTATTTCTTATGGCCCTCCATTACAAAACCAGCACTAAGTAACAATATGAAAGAAACAAAAATTAAAAAAATCCACAAGCAGCAGGATATGAATCCGGATCCGGATCTTATCCACTGTGTTAAGACAGACATAAACTTTCAAAACATAAGTGCATGTATGTAACATAATGATTAACATAATAAAATTTTCATTTTACAGAGTGTTTGCCAGAAGACATCAAAGGGGATTTTCGAAATCCTTTGAGACTGGAGACTTATTTAAAACGCCACAAAGAATTAGTGGGACGAGAATGGCTTTTTAATTTGACTGAACATAGTTTGCAAAATATGAATGCTTCCAAGAACGGTCTTGTTCTAGAGGCCGATATGGGTTATGGGAAATCCGCGTTTGTCGCTCATACTGTGTGCGCAGGCGAAAACAGCCAAGGTCATCGATTGAGGGAAATGTTAGTTGCTTTCCATCTTTGCAAATTTGATGTTATTCTTACCAAAAAGCCTGGATTATTTATCCAAAGACTTACGTCAATGATTTTCCACTTCATACCAGAATTGGAGTTCGACGATCAATGTTTAGAGCATTACCGCATGAGCGAAATATGCAATGTAGACCCACTCGGATGTACTGAGAATTGCTTAATACATCATTTAGATAAACTTGATAAAAGCGGTTTTAAACCTTCGGCTGTTAAAGTGATTCTTATTGATGCCATAGACGAGTGCGCAAATAACAGAGATACAAATGACAATCCTGTTTTTGAAGTTATTCGGAAGAGATTTTATTTATTTCCAAATTGGATTAAGCTGCTAATGACCAGTCGAAGATCAAAAGAAAACGTAATGTTATTACTTGATTTTGATGTGATATATTTGCGAAGTATGGACAAAAGAAATTTGAGAGACATCCAGTCGTATTTGAACATTACAAATGACAAGATTCTTGAACAAACTGCGAGCTTTATTATAGCGAAGTATATGGTGGAATCAAACAACTTTACCGAAGGGAACTTAAGAAATCTTAACCGATTTTATAATGACCAGTTTGAAAGAATATTTGGAAAGGAATTTGCATTAGCAAGAATTATTCTTGAAGTCACAGCCACTACCTTTTGGACAATAACAAAACACAATATAATCGAAATTATAACAAATTATAATAAGATTTCAACAGTGGATGAAGGAGGCCTTAACAATGAATTCGACAAGGTTGAACATTTTTTTATAACTGAAAATGATACATTTTCGTTTAATCACCACTCTGTTGTTGAATGGTTGGAAACTAAGTCTCCTGAAACGTATAGAATACGTCGAGCAAATGGTCATAAGATGAATGCTATGTATTTACTGAGCGTAATTGCAACAGGTAGCAATATAGTCATTGATATAGTCGATTTAGCTATACATTTAATGAACAGCGAAAATTTTGATGAATTGATAGATCAATTTAAGAACATAACACTTGAACAAAGAAGGCACATGGAAATGAACTTTTCTGAATCACCATTGATACGATGCGTGAAACGTACTGACTGTTCAAATATACCTAGTGTTCTGTACTTTTATTACAACAACACTGAAGAGCTTAGTAGCGAGAATTTTACTGCGGCGTACATTGCAGCTGCTACGGGGAAATTGTCCGCTTTAAAAAGTCTTTGTGATCATGGGGCTGATGTGAATTTTAGAGTAAAATCTTACCACGGAACAAAACGTGCAAACGTTCAAAGTGCTACGCTTATTAAACAGTGGGGTTACGGATTACTCGATATTGCCGCTCAAAATGGGCATGTACATATTGTAAACTTCATTTTGACAGATACGAGCATTTTCGGGAACTACACACATCACATATTGAATGGCTTCAATTTAAAGCCTGTACATCTTGCGTGCAAGTACGGTTGTGTTGTGACTGTCAAAGAGTTTTATCTACACAATAAAGAAATCGTTGACTATGAGCTATGTCTTCATTTCGCATCGGACGGGGGGCATGTTGCTTTGATGTCGTACTTAGTCAATGAATTGAATATAACCGAAAAAATGCCGGGAGTGTAATAAAGAGCTGACTTGTCTTCCCAATGGATCTTTCCGAATGCAAGGAAGGGAAGTAGAGGTAGTTAGTCTGTTTGATGTGTGGCGTAGTTTGTCATGTGAAAGTGCACTTAATGCAGCAAGTCGAGGGGATCACATTGACATTATGAAACCTATCCTGTCCTCTGATGGAGGCTCAACACTGACCTGTCTGTATGGAAGAGGAAGTACCACATTGATTACAGCATTTTAAACTGATCGAAGCGAAATTGTGAAATATATCATTGAACAACATTACAATTTGGTGAACTGAATCTGTGGAATTGCCACGGGTATCAATGATAAACGTCAGCTTAATAAGCAGAGTGAAGTATTACTTAAAGGTTATGAGTGTCAATCGAGTCTTTGGCTTCAGAAAATCATCGCAGGTCAAAATCTAAGATTTGATAACAACGAAGAAGCTTTAGAGTTCTTTACCGAAGCTACAACCGGGTGCTTACCAGCTCATTTTGCTGCTTGCAGCGGCAACATTCAGTTTCTTCAACACCAGGTATTTGACCAAATGATTGACATATTAGCACTGAAATGTGACAACAAATACACGCCTTTGCATTCGGCTATCGTTTCCCAAAATATAACTTCGTTTGTCTTTATTGTAGAGCAGGTTCCTGGGGGGAATTATACCTGAAATCAGAACGAAGTTTTTTTTTGGTTTGCTATAAAATAATCTCCATTTATATTAAAGGAGTCAACCAAACAACCGCTGTCGGCTATAATCGTTAAGTGGATTTCTCGTTTTCCGGATTTGTTAAATGATGGCTTTGGAAGAAATCCTTTACATTTCCTTATCCAAAATGGACATACTAACACGCTTAATTGGATCATACGCATGCTTTATGGCAATTTTGACATCTTAATACAACGAAAAGACATGTTTGGCCAGACACCAATCATATATTCAGTTCGTCTACTAAAGAAACAATACGGGGTTGCCATCTCATTAAATAATTTCAAAACCAATGTCCACACAGGTAAACGCGCGTTTACTCAAAGTGAATATTCAATTATTACTTGTTTGCAAAGTGCACATACTCAAAATATATCGCAATCTTATTCTGAAAAGGGGATTTTAAAGTTACTGGTTAAAAATCAACTTTTTGAATTATAAGTTTGTTTTTGAAATACTCTGTGACCAAGAAAGGTGCCAACCTGAAATATTTTATGTCATATTGAAAAATGATTTACATGGATTTTTTGTGTGGTACTAAAAAGAAACAAACTGTCCGACGGCCAAATTCCCCAAATTCCATGCCCTTTACATAATATTATCGAAAAGAGAGCTTATTATGCACATGCCGTATTACCACGCTAGAGTTATTTTGTTTTATATTTGTTGGAATCCGTAAGACCTTATATTTTAAAGAGCTGTGAAAAAAACCTTGGTAGAATTGGACTCGATGTAGCCATTGATCAAAATATTGTGAATAGTTTTCCACTTTTTATGAATTTAAACAAATTTAAAGACGTATTGCCATTATTGAATAGGTTGTTAGATAAGAATTTAAGTTATTCATATGATGTTTGTTTACAAAAGAACATACTTTTGTATGGAAATGGGGTAGCGTTCAGATTCAAAGACGATATCACAGATCATTATACAAAACTCGTAATTACAGGACCACATAACTTTTACGAATTATTCTTCAAAAATCTTAATTAAGAAGTATACATGTAACAGACTCTACACTCAAGAACCCTTGACAGTATAAAATATTATTCGGTTTCACTAAACTGAAATCCGAACAATATTATGTATTTTTCTCTTAATGTGAGAATCATGCTAGGAAACTAATGGATGGTGAAAGTGGTATACCCTTCTTTGCAGGGTGAGTAAAAGAATTTTCGAATTTCAGAAACATTAACAGTAACTTAAAAGCAACATTTTAATTTCGAACATATTCTTATATGGCTATAAAATCACTATTACAAATTTATCCATTTTCAAAAGATATGAGTACTTATCGAGAAATGGTGTATTTTTGTCTATGTGCAGTTTATATATATATATTCGCCAGAGGGTTCTAAGTTAGTTTTCTTTCTTCTTTAAATTATGTTAAATCACTTGACACGTGAATGTTTATATGTTGATTTAATGTGTTGGTTTATTATTCTGG
Organism: Mya arenaria; assembly: GCF_026914265.1. NCBI lineage: Eukaryota > Metazoa > Mollusca > Bivalvia > Myida > Myidae > Mya > Mya arenaria. The sequence continues at coordinate 59,667,539 of NC_069127.1, forward strand.
TATTAATTTGTATTATGTAAATTATGTTTATGGACGATGCACTTTGTACAAGTTTGAAATGAACTCTTCTGTCTGTCTGCTGACTGCCTACCTGCCTGCCTGCCTGGCTGTCTGCCTGTATTTCTCTCTGTCTATATTTATAGTACATATACTGTTGTTGTTGGTGTTGTTATGCACTGTTTTTTAGGGGAAATGAAACAGTTTGATTTGGCTTTTAGGTAAGGAGTAGATATTCTATTTAGAGGTCAAAAGTAATCAACAGTTAACAAAATAAAAATGATATTATAATCTATAGAGTTATGTTTTAATTGATTGAAATGGATTCTTTTAATATTGGATTAATCAATAACTATTACACCACAACTTACTTTTCAAATTATTGTTAATTATAATTTTAGATTGAAAAATGCTCTATCCTAGAAATGTATATATAAATTGTTGAATGTTTAACTGCTAAATGTTTTTAATTTAATTGGATTTTGAAAACAAACGTTACCTTATAGTATTGTAAGCAATGTTTTGTTTCTTTGTCATGATTGACATGATCATAAATTTCCCCTTGATAATAATAATTACATTGATCATAATGTTCAATATCGTACATAATTCTTAGGTGATAAATTGTACTTTAGTTTTGAATATTGATATATGGTAAAAACTAGACAACTACATTTACAATCTAGAAACTGATGTTTATTTGTGTGCTGTTTATTAATGGTGTGAAGGATTACCTGCTAACGAAGTAGTAAACATTGCCTTTTAATTTGATACAAAATTACATTTATGACTTTGACCGAATTTTAACTGTGTATTTGGTCGGTGATTGGGGTTAGAAATTATTTTATTATGTATGATATATTTACTAATGCTATTAATAATGATGACTATGTTGCAGATGTACCCCTTGCACGGGCCTCTGTTGAAAAACATTGCAATACATTTGGCTTAAGGCTTCTTGATCTTTGAAAATTCACGGGATTTCGTATTTGTAACGGCCGAATTGGCAATGATAATAATTGTATGTCATTAATTGTCATTGTCAGTAACCTTTGCATCTCGAAAAGGGTCGTTTGTTATTGATTACCTGTTGTGCAAGCAATTTAATTTTGATGATATTATCGGATGTTATATGTGTCCATCAAGTAAATGGAGTGCTCATTGACCACTAGCTTTTTCAATAAAAACAATTCTTACTGCGACAAAAGAAAAACGCAGTGCAATTTTGATAAGCAGTGGTGTGGTAATTAAAATCTCAATATAAAGCGGGATTTATATCTAAATTATCAATGTTCAACATATTAGCGGAAAATGTAAATGTACAAAATAGATCTGATATTGATAATATAATACATGACTTTACACAAACCATTTACAGTATTGCTGATCCCTTGTTTGAAAAGGATAATATATATAAAGAAAAAAACATGTTTCGTCAACATTTCATATCGTAAAAACAACAATGGTTTGATGATGATTGTATAACAGCAAAATGTATTTACTTTGATGCTGCGAACATGTATAATCATTGTTAAACGAACACAAATAGAATACAAATGTGATCTTTGAAAAGTGTTTATAAAATGCTCGTAAAACGTAAGCGAAACTTGTTTAAAGCTGCTTAAGGCAAAGGAATTGAGCAATTACGATTTTCTAAACTAAGGCCTTTTCGACATATTTTAAAAAGCAAAACGGAACAGTAGTAATGATATTTCGTTGCATGATTTTACTAAATATTTTTCAGAATTAGATGATGATATGTTACAAACCAAAAATGTTGGAGCCGAAGTTTTTATTAGAAATAACGATTTCTCAAATACAAGTGACAGTGTTAAACTGTTTTTAAATTGAGACATAACCGTTGATGAAATAAAAGCAGCTGTTAAGACATTAAATAGTATCAAATCTTGTGGGCCAGATGCCTTGTTAAATGAATATTTCATAGAACGTATGGGTTTACAACTGTGTGATATGTTTAATGCTATTTTAAACAATGAAAATGAAATTTTAAACAATGACAACACTGGTTGTTTCCCAGATAGCCAGACTAAATGAATTGTTATACCTTGATATGAAAAGGGAGCTAAACTTGACGTAAAAAATTATAGAGGCATTACCATAGTTAGTTGTATGTCAAAACTGTTTACGACGATACTTAACAAAATAATAATATCTTTCTGTGATGAAGCAAATGGGTGTCAGATGCCGAGTATGGTTTAAGAAAGGCTATATCAACAATTTACAACATTTGTTTTATTAAAAAAAATAACGAAAATAAACGTTTGTATTGTGTATTTGTAGATTTTAAAGAGGCTTTTGATAGCATTTACAGAAAAGCTTTTTGGCTAAAAATGTATAAAACTGATATTAAAGGTAAAGATAAATGGGAAAATAGGCCGTTATCAACTGTATATATTACGATATGTTAGAATTTTAAAGTATTGGTTCAAAGTTGTTGAAACAGATAATGTTATAATCTAGGAAATATATAATATGTCTGTTAAGGACTGTCAAAATTGTAAACGTAATTTATTTTCTGGTGGTAAAAATATTCTCAGCAAGCATGGCTTTGCATATTATTTTGATAACCCACTGTTCTATAATGTTAACACATTAGTCAGTTTATTCAGAGAAACATTAATTGATACATTTAAGCAAACGTGGGGTAATGACACGTTCTAAACTTGTATAATGATTTAAAAGGTACATAAGACTTTTAACAATAACTGAAATTTTACCACGATGTTGTAATACTAGATAAAGAGTGTCTGCTCCTTCATTAAGAATCCTCACCGAAGATAATAACAAATAACAACATTCCTAGAAATGAACGTTATTGTACCTTTTGTATTTCCAATGATCTAGAAGATGAATTTCATTTCATATTATTAATATGTCTTTGTTATAATGATATCAGTAGGAACTACCTTAGGAAATATTCTATGTCAAAGAAAGAATGTACGAGTATTAGTTTATAGAAATGCTAAAGCCAGACAACAAAAATACTGTATTTAATCTATCCAATTATATTAAAGAACATCGAACTTCCATTACATATAATGATAAAATTATATCAGCTCATAGTCATATTTTATTTTTTGCATATTTTTTTTTGACTTGTGACAAATTATTCATATCTATATATTAATATTGCATGTATCTAATCTGTATTAATCTGACATGTTGTATTGCCGTTATATATTTCTTTTTATATTCTATGACAATGTACCTTGTGGGTATATGTCAAATAAAATTATGTTTTGTTCTGTTCTGTTCTATTGATATCTATAAATAAATTCATTCTCGTGTTGTTGTTACTGCAAGATATTGTCAACATCTAACAGCCATATTCAATAATATTACTTTAGATTGTCTAGGTTCGTAAGAACAATCATAAAAATACTTAATTAGTGCCTCCATCATTGTCATCACATTTAATCATATCTAATTGCAGTATTGTTTAAAACTATTTAATCGTTTTGTACAAGTTGTTGATGATATCCGAGTATCCTTGATTTTTACTGTGCTGTAGTAATCATATTTGCTTTTTTAATAAAACTGTATAGTCTGTATAGTATGTACTTTCTTGTTAAAACTGTACTAGAATAAAACTGTGAACCGATAATTGTGTTATTAAAACGAAATATTTCATTTCTCATTCTCAATATCAAACATACATATATTCCTTAAATTTTAAACGAAATTGTTTAATATCTGTGTCCAATTATAGATGTTTTAAGTAAGAAAATATGAATCTCCAGTATTTAAGAATTTACAAGGGTAATATCTACTGCAGTACGACAACTTTGACTTTCTCGGTCGTTTTTTAGCATTTGCAAATTCTAAGGATTTGGACTCATTTTTTTGGACCCGGATTTCGAGAAATATTCAAGATGGCGGATGAATCGACAAATTATCGTAAAATTTCCGAAGTTGGTTTAAAGGCATGCAACTGGATTATAACAATGGATAATTAAATTGAATTATGAATAATTAATTGATTTACATCATAACCGTGTGGTAAGAAATGCTATATGCAACGCAATATCAATGATGACGGATCGGGAAATGTATCTGGTGAAAGGTCGAAATTTATACTGCACTGTTTGTATCAAATTAACCCACGATTCAAAGTAAAATGTAAATACGGAACTCGAAATGAAAATATGTGACCATAGTGAAATTCCACACAAGAATTACTCCGTTTTGCTGTGTGTGCCATAAAAGGTAGAGACCAGTACAAGTTAACAGTTGTTTGAAAAATATTGTCAATGCCGGACATCCATGGGAAATGACTCACACAATTGTCAAATATTTGGCACAAACAGTTCATGACGTTTCAAACCATTGAAACTTATTAAGTATGAAATTCCGAACAAGAGTTACTATTAATGAATGTGGCAGAATGTACACGGCGCTAACCCGTCTGTAATATCGGGACTGGCGCTACTCCCCTACCTAGAATGCCAAGGTTTGAAATCTATTAAGGTTCTTTATATGACTAGGCAAAGGTAAGTGTAATTCACTTAAAGTAAAGGATAGTGCATAACAGGGCTTTACCCAGAAAATATTTTAGGCGCACCTTTTGAGAATGTGGGTACGTGAGGGGGTAACCCCCTTTCGCATGTGGATTTTGTTTTAATTTCCACTGCGGAAATTGCACAATTTGGTGTACTATAAGAGAAAAAAAGTCTTAAATAAGGAAAAGAAAACGAAATCATGTTTATTTCATTATGAAAAAACGTTGAATAGTGAATGATAAAACTATAATATGAATAAATATAATACATAAAATATGTATAACAAATCGCCTTTCCTAACCTCAGCCGCTACACTTTATTTTCTTTTTTAGAGAAAAGTTATTTGAAGACTATTGGCAAAAAAGTTAGTTTCGAACTTTATATAAAACACTGTCGTCCGTAGGAGGACATTCTTATTGATAAGCTGCTCAAACAAACCCTGTTATTCACAATTACGTAAAAACCATGTTTGGCACGTAATTATTGGTCAAGAAATGCCAGCGCCTCGGGAGCATGATCATGATCCGCTGATTGATTTTTTTAACGTACGAAAATACATGCGTCCTGGTACCTTGATCTTAAAGGCCTAGTTTAAGGAGTGTTTGTCATGTTAATTCCCTGCTGAGTATCCCTTGTTTATTGCACTGGTTTTACAGCAGGAGCTTATTTCCAGTGAATTTATTTATTGGCTAAGTGCCATTTCGATGGGTTAGTGCCAGAACATGCTATGTATGCAATTTGGTGATTTTCACTTTTTGACATATTTTGATGAGGGATATCCATCCGGATGTAATGAACTTATCTGTATGCCTATATATGGGTTATTTCCATATTTATCACTCAAAAACCAAACCAGCTATTCTACAGTGCTATATATTTTTCTGGAAGAATATGCTATTTTGCAATAGACATTTATGAAAAACGATTCGTACAATACAAATCCAAGCCAGAACATACTACAACAACTAAGCGGCTTTTGGCACTGGCCATGTAAGAAGTATAATGTGGGATTATGACGTGCCAAAACATTCTATCTGTTGTAAGCTGCTTCTGGTAGGAGAGATCTGTTAAAATTGGCTGAAATTGTTTGTGCCAAAACATGCTATGTTATGATAGACTTTAAAGATTTGTTTTAATGTCAAAATTGCTTCTGCCATTTTAAGTTATTTCAATTCAGCGTGTTATGGCAGCAACATAACAGGGACAATATTTGTGTGTACTGGTATATGAAACCAGCTATGGAGATAAAGGTTGTTCTGGCGATGCAATGTGACACTTTTATTGAGTTAATTATGTGTTGATAACAGGCTAGCCTGGTGTGTGAATTCATTCAAATATTCAGTTGAATGTTTGTTTTTGTTGGATAATACACGTTTTAGAACAGCTTTTATACAGCCAGTTAAAAAAGAAAGCACAAAGGTAATTATAACTATTTTAAAACGGTTTTTAATAAACTGAAACAATTTCAATAGCAAGAAACAACAAAATAATACCGGTTAATACTGCTACATTCATATTCTAACATGTTTATTTCTAAGCATATTTATCATTAAGATATTCCTTGAGAGTTGGTTTCATTGTAGAATATTAAAAATGCGTATTATCTACATGTAAAGGATGCTTAGTATAAATAAATACATGTTCTTTATATTTGCAGATGAAACGAATGGAGTGATTGGTCAGAAAATGAAACAAATATGCTCATGTCTCAGGAAGATACTATTAATGGACAGACAACTAACAACTACGATAGTAAAATGGCAAACACACCCAAGGAAGCACCAAATAACAGTGATTCAAAGTTAAAAGATAATGAAATGAATAACTTGAGTGAAAATATCAATGTTGGTTATCTTAGTGCTGAGCCTAAAATCAACAATAAAAGTGATATCATTGATTCTGAGACAAAATCCTTAACAAACAGCTGTAAATGAACCTACATGCAGTGTCAAGAGCAAATCTAATGAAGGTGAAAATCAAACCACACAGCTGTATTTAGCTCATACAGAAACCCGAGAAGCAAAATATTCGAGTCAGACAATGAAGTAACAGTTGAAAGTAATAAAGAAACCTGTTTATCTAGTGCTTCATCAATTGAAATGAGTGTTGCGAATGAAAACATAAGAACTTCTTAAACTGGCAAGGAAAAACGGAAGAAAAACAGTGAAAAAAAGTAAAACAAGGCATAAAATGAAATATGTATCAAGCTCGGATGAGGATGTACCACTTAGTGTGTATGCTTCACGTGCTTGGATAACATCTTGCAATCTAGATATCAATCTAGACGAGAATCCCGCAACAGATGGGGAATTACAAGATGTGCTTGACACAGATGATGACTCGACATATGATCCAAGCAAAGACTCTCATTTAAATTCCACGGATAGTGAAACGGAAGTTATGCAAGACAAAAAGACAAGACAGCAGCTTAAGAAAGACAAGGACATTAAAACATGTGGGATAAAACAGTTAAACAAATAAACAAGGCACGAAAGAGAATCAAAACAAAGTCACCACCAAGGAAAAATAAAAAGGAGTGCGCCACCATAGCGCAAAAGAAATCTTCTGTACACAATAAAAGAATAATACTACATAATGTTTTGAGAGACACTGCACGAGAGGCAGAAATGTAAAAGCAGACCATTGAAAGAAAAACAGCAAAAGTAGACACCCTGCTGAAGGCTAACCATCTTACACGAGAAAGCGTTAGGCCATAAAGTTATGGAAATTGCTTTTTTGAGTCATGTGCAAAATAACTTGATATGACTGCTTCATCATTAAGAACACAGTTGTGCAAAGTTCTCGAAGATGATTTAGAAGATTATATAACATTTGTTCTGAACACTCATCATCCAGATGATGAAGAAGTGTTTGTTACAGAATACCTCACAGAAATCGAGAAACTTAACCAAGATGGGTATTGGACAAATAATGTTGCAGATCTTTTACCCTTAGTACTGGCAAACTTCTCTCAACGCCAGATCACCATTAAAACAAACAAACATGAACAACCGATAATTAAAGTGTTCCCAAAACCCAGTCGCCAAAAGGAGTCTGAAAATAACAATGACATTAAATTGGCGTACATAGCCATACCAGGTGTTTATGAGCACTATGATGCCTGTGTAGAGAGCCTACCAACCCAAGAGGTATTTACTGCCACTAAAATTCATGATGCCACTTGTGATTAAACTGAATGCCATCATATTGAAGATGAGCAAATTCCTGAAGTACAACTTCCTTCAAACAAAATAAACAGTAAAACAATTACCACACCAAGGAAAAAAGCCGTATATATAACTCCAGAAAAACTGGAGATGGATGTGTTTCTATTTAACTCCTGAAGTTTACACATAGTACTAGTTATATAATAGTGGGTTTACACAACATTTATACCATTTATACATTTGTATTGAGTTAGGTTTTAAATGTGGGTAGTGACACCCTAAAACGAAATATACCTTGCATTGTTCTCAGCATTTGTAAGAGAAACTGAGAATTGCTGAGAAAAAAACAATGAAATCGCTGACATACGCTAGCATTTGTATGTCAGTGTTAGTTTTGCTTATAAATTCAAAGATATCTTAATTTCTAAAGATCAAGTATTTTTATACAGGCATTATATTTGTTTGTTTGAACATATTCTAGGCATACATGACAGATTAAATAGTTCTCTTAATCCGCAAATATCGTTTAAAATGTTAATCCCAATTAAAGGTATAAGAATTTAAGCTCTTTCATCGGTAGTTTGAATGTTAATAAGACATAGTATTATCCTGCCAAAATAAGATATCTCATTAAAGCATGTTTTGGCATAATCACAGCAGCGACTTTTTGATAATTATGATTCAGACAGAAAGTACCATTGATAGTTAGCATGTTTTAGCCCGATTCAAGGCATACTGTTTTGCATTTGGAGACATTCTATTTTTACATAGCTTGTTTTGGCACAAATGTTTTTAATTAAATATGTAATTCATGAAAAGCCAAAACCAGCTATGAGATGTTAGAATGTTATGGCAGCATGTATCTCATGTAAAAATGGGATATTTTTGAGAGCCAAAACAATTTTATCAAATATTCACACTATAACTGCACATTTTTCTACAACATATATCTAGTATAATAAAATACATGTATAAGAATATAGTTCTTGTGTTTGAATATCTGAATAGCGATTCTTAGTTTTTTTAAACAAAAAAATGTGTGTTCTGAAAAATTTCAAAATACGTAGATAGCAGGTTCTGGCAGTAACCCATCGATTTAGAGTTGACACTTTTAGAGTAAATACTTTCATTGTCTCACTAATGCCATTCTCGTACACCAGAGTGATAAGGCTTTGCATACAAATTTCTTCTGATGAATAAGATGACGAAAGCATAACCAATTATTGTATAAACAATATGCATTAATTAATTTGACCAATGGGAAATAAATAATAAACAAACAAGAGTAAAAAGTGTTTCATTCCATACTGTTGTATATATATACTATAAATAATGTTAATGGGCAATTATATATAACATATAACACTACTCTTATTTTTATTCTAATGCATTGTAATAATATTTTTAATATTGTTTAAAAAACAACAACAACAAAATAAAACTATTAGATAAGATGTTTTGTTCATTTCTTTAATAAAACCTCCAGTAGTGCACAGCAGGACACTCAGATCTGAGATCTGATAGTCAGCACAGGGCCATAAAGATTCAGATAAATACACATAAGTTGTGTACTATACATGGGGGGCGCGGTCACTTAAAGAGGGCTTAACTAGGCCTTTGACGCAATACGATTTTCAAGCGCTCCGGCGATACTGTTTTGAACAACAGACGCCCGGTAGCACCTGGGTAAGACTTGCATAACTAAATGACGCATGCCGGGGCCTATAAATATATACATCAAAACTGATGCATAAAGTATTTCAGAGGCCAATAGAAAGAGGGAAAACTTTGAAATTCCTTAAAAACCATTAGCCCAATTTGAAAATAAATTCACAGAAATGTTCCTCACATTCTTCCAAGCCATATTGGATCGTACAAAACTTGGCCCACAGGGTGCGGGGCTAGTTTTCTCTATATGACTGTATGCGAATCCTTGAATATGTCTCCTCAGAAACCGTTTGTAATATTTCAAAATTTCACGGAAATATTGCCAAGGTAGTCCTTTATCAGATTCCTTGAAGACATGTTTTTTCGTTAAAAAATATTTGCCAACACGGGACGGGGCTAGTTTTTACTATATGACTTTATGACAATACCTGCTCAGAAAGTGCTGGCCAGATTTCAAAATAATTTCACTGGAATGAGACCCTTTATCGAATTGTTTCACGCCAGATGAATCATTTAATTTATGGTTATATGGAAAAACTTGAATATATCTCATCACAAGCCTTAGACTATTTTTCAAAATAATGTTATAGAAATGTTCACAAAGTGTATCTTTAATCAATTAACTTCAAGCCATGTTGGTAAGTTAAAAGTTTGGCTGTCAGGGGCGCTCCTAGTTATTACTGTATGACTTTATGGATTTTTTTCTTCAAAAACCAGATTTCAAAACAATTCTTGGGTGACCCTCAAATTCCATTAAGCAATGTTGGTTTATAAAGAAGAGGTTCATGATGGCCCTGAATCGCTCACCTGAAATATGTGAATAAAACACTACTCAAAACATTTGTTGGGTATTACAGCGAATTGACATGTACTAGGTCATTTGATGGCTCTGACAATATTTGATTTTGTCAAACATAAAGTCTTATATAGGGACCAATTCATAACTTTCAGAAAAAAATATAAAAGATAATTGTTTGTTTCAGGTTAAGGTATGCAATATATTTCACTGAGTGCCACGAGTGAACTATTACTGTTCGTATTACACGGTACACGGAGTTATATATATGTATATATTTATCAACTTATAAAGGAATATGTATGAATAGAAAGAGTGTGTACGAACGATGTGATAAAGGGTTTAAAACATTTAAAGAAAAAATCCTATTAAACAAGAAATGAGTGTATCTTTAGGAATATAAAGCCTTAGTTCAGGACAGTATGGCAATATTATGATGAGTTCCCAGAGAATGCATGATAAAGTAGGCATCAATTAAACCGGTAAACCTAGGAGTTAGTAAGAGACGGAGGTCACTATATTTTGAACTCAGACTTAAGGCTTCCATATGTGACAGGGTGATATTTTATAGTATAATGTAACCTTAGTTAGTTTTACTTTGGGTTCATTAGAAGAACAGTTGTTTTCCGGTTTCATTTTAGAAAGTACAGATTAGTATTCACAGTAGTCGAAAGTATCGAGCTATATCAGCTCTTTAGAAGCTTTTGCATTATAAATTAATATTGCAATAGATTGCTAAGACATCTATCTGGATGTAGAGATATGTAAGTAGGATGTAGCGTTTGTGTGTTGTTGTATTTCTGTCTTTATTCGTGGTGAATAATTTGGGTTTCGTCTTTGACATTTTTGCGGGCTGTTTGAATATCGTTTTAACATTATCATTAACATTTCATTCTTGACAATTTCACATCATCTCTATTGTCACTTTAACAAATGCATGGTTCTTTACAGCTACAGTTTAACATTTCACAGAGGTAACGGAGAGAGGTGTAGCGAGTGTGTTGGAAGGTGAAGTCTAGAGTACCAAATACTTTGTAAGTATTGTATTAGTGTTGTTTATTGTTTTGTTTATTCTATTATTTAGAATATAGGCAATGCAGTCACTCACCCTGGGCATATTCATTATTTAAATGTATATTTCACTCCATGATAGTTTTAACGTTGTCGTCATTGTTTACAATACATCATGTAAAATAATATGTGATTCGATAATATATATCATATTCTGTGACATTGTTATTGTTAATTGCAGGACGTCTCATCTTTCATCTTTCATCGTCCTTCACCACTGTATAGTTATATTCGAGTTGATAATTTGTGTGTGCAATTATGCAGGAATAAACATATCGAACTTACCAACTTTTGTCTACACCCAATCATTATTTAAAATGAAGTAGACCCAAAGTTACACATATAAGCTCCCCTATAGACCGTCATAAAGAAGGCGGAGGTTGCGCTTTTTTAGCGCAGGCCTTTTTTGTTCATATAAGTGTGTCTTAAGCCGAAAACAGTCGACGAAGGTATATGTGTTCAGCTCAGATCAGGCGTCCATATTTGCCTCTCTTTTTGCCAAATTCAGTAAGCGGAGGATGCTATACGTTCAGCTCAGACCTATTGTGTCTTATGAGTGTCTCATAAGCCAACATACAGTAGGCGGTGATCACATTATATTCAGCTCAGACCTATGATGTCCATGTAAGTCAGCCTAAAAGCCCACAATCATTACGCGAATGTTGTAATGTGTTCCGATTAGAACTAGTATGCTTCTTGACGGGTTTCGTAATGCAACAACCTGTTAGTAAAGGTCAAAATATGTTCAGCTTAGTTTCTGTCTTATAGTATATTCAAAGGCGACAGCCAGTAAGCGGGGGTTAATTAAAATCAGCTCAGGCTTAGCTTAACCCTATGAGTGTCTCCTAGACCGACAACCATTAGGCTGAGCTAACTTTATAATCGCCTCGAGCATAGTTTGTCTTTGGTGAACAAAGTATACATTTTGTTTTCATTGTTCTCAGTTGTTTGTAGATTTAAGTACAGCGCATAGGGACGAAACATGATATCACATCTTTGTAAAGGATTGTGGAGTTCAACAATAATATTATGTTATTCATTTCCGAGGGCATATAACTCGGCCAATATAAAGTCACCTAATTAATGAGTATTTTATGAATCGACTAGTACGTATGCAACGTTCGACAGCCAAATGGTCGATTCCTTGTGTTCTGTATTTGGCGAGTTGAGTAGTCAAATGGATAACTCCTTGAATTCCGCATTAGGGTGTGTTTCGACAGCCAAATGGTCAATTCCTTAAATTCCGTATTAGGGTTTGTTCCGTATTTGGCGAGTTGAATAGTAAAATGGACAACTTCTGGAATTCCGTATTTGGGTGGGTTTCGACAGCCAAATGGTCAACTCCTTGACTTCCGTATTTGACGAGTTGAGTAGCCAAACAAAACGGCAGAAACTCGCATTTGCCGACTTTGGTACGATCCGGCGAGTTTTCCCAACTAGGCCGTCCTAATCTTACTCTCAAAGAAAATTGCAAAGACAAAGGGGAAGATATAACTGAATTGAATAACATTTGTCAAAACAAAGAGGGCACAATGGCTAAAACAGTATTTGTTGAAGGCGAGCCTGGGTCGGGAAAGTCTTCCCTATGTAAGAAGATCGTTCATGATTGGTGTGAAACCAAACGAGAAGGACGGACAATCTATTCTCGGATAGGAACTAAAGGAAACGAAATGTCATGTCAATTTGAATTTGTGTTTTATATAGTTCTCCGCGAGGCAAAGAAAGAATGCTACATAAAGAAAATGATATTACAAATCATCATAGCGAGAATAGGAATAGAAAAAAAACATGCGAAGAAAAATTGCTAGGAGAAATCTTGAAATCCAACACCTGTCTGCTAATCCTTGATGGTCTAGACGAATGGCAGCACCCCGAAGGATGTCATTTGGATGAAAGAATTCCCCATGTTGAAACAAGATGGGAAAACTGCACCATTTTCATTACTACAAGGCCGTACAAACTGGCTGAGCTGAAAATAAGCCGCTCTCAGATTGACAAACACGTAAAGGTGAAAGGAGTTTCGAACCCAAAACGGTTTGTTGAGAATATAGTATCTAGTTTAAATGATTCATGCTGCACAGGGCCGTCCCAGGATCCCGAAGGCACAGTATCACCACTGAATCACAAACTATGCATTGAGGAAATAAAGGAAAAATGTTTGTGGCATTTCAGTGAATGCCCGGTCGTTTTAGCTCACATAGTTTGGCTTTGGTATAAAGGGAAGCTTTCGACAGATATGAAGCTTTCTAATCTATATGGAACGTTGCTGAAGGAACGATGGTCGGAATCGTGTGAAAAGAGAAAATCCTCTTTAAGATGCAAATACAAGGACGTTATATCAACCTTGAGCGAAATAGCATTTGAAAAATTATTTGCTAAAGATGAACACAATACAATTTATTGCCTGCAGCACATATCTATTGGTGGGTACTTCGGTGACACACTAAATGAGAACGAAGCAACCGTTTTAGAACAATATATGAAGACAAACCAATCACGTATGATTTCATTGCATATCGAGTACGAGTCCGAGCTTGCATTCCACTTTGAGAACAGAAGTGACAACGAAGTTCTTGATTTTACGAAATGCAAGGGTTTGAAGTATTTAAATCTAGAGAAAACAAGCTACAAAGATGTCATTGGTTTGAATTTGAGTCTTTTAGTAGAATGCAGTATAGAATTCAAAACTCTCCAGCAAGCTCCGAACCTAACATCTACTTTCTACAACTCTGATATTGATTGCTTGCAAACAATGAAAAAACTTGATTTGTCTAAGCTGACGGACTTCCACTGGCTAAATAAAGGTTCAGAACACAAAGGAATTCAAAAGTTATTCAAGTGGATGGGTATAAGCCGGGAACAAATAGGTTCAAAACAAAAAGGAATTCTTGATTTACGACGCCTTCGAAACCTTGAACATCTTACCAAAGTTGGATTGAACGGACTGTCTTACTCAGATGTGGTGAATCTACCAGTGTTTAGACTAAACTCACTGAAAGTAGGATTTAATGAACTACAGCAAGCATCCCAGTTTATGTCAACGTTATTAACACATGGAACATACCAGGTAAGTGTTTTATTCAGCATAGTCTTAGATAAATTTTGACCAATATTATATACTAATCATAGGGTTTTATTAGTCTAAACAATAAGCTTAGGGGCATCAAAGGCGTGTTTCTTGAACATACAATTAACTTCATATCAAGTCTTAACTAACACAAAATGACACAAAACATATATAAGATTTATGCTATGTGTATGTCTTTCTACAATTATTTTTTTATATTTCAATTTCATAGTTTATAGTTATCTTTTTTCGAACGATGGTTTCTTACCAGTTTACCTTTCTGGCAAATACATTATTCCAAAAGAGGTGAATATGTTGCTAGCGAATCGAAACACTTTGTCTTCTGAAACATTCCGAAGGTTGACGAGTAGTAACGAA